>NC_052130.1:5296549-5334145 GCF_012273895.1 Zerene cesonia | reverse complement strand
GCTAGATCGATTTATCGCCCCCGAAACAGCCTATATACTAAATTTCATGAAAATCGTTGGAGCCGATTCCGAGATTCCTATTATATATATATATATATATACAAGAATTGCTCGTTTAAAGGTATGAGATTATACTATTCAGAAATGATGAAATCTATTCCATACACATGATGAAGATAGAAAATTGCTCTTCTGGCATATTATTATCCAGTCATGGGGATTGAACCCATATTATCTCCTACAAAATACATCAATTGGTTCGCTGTTTCCCATAGCTTAGGAAAGTTTATTAATTTTTGGCTACTGATACATCTTATCCTGGAAATATTTAAAAAACCTGATTTATTTTACGACCTGCAAACCTACGATACCTTATATAAATTGTAACACGTATGGCCACTATGAGATACTTTGTATTTATAATTTTACCTGCTTATTTAGTTTATAGATTTCATTATACTTGTGACGTATTTTTGTTTATTTCAATAATAAGTTCTAACTGCCAAATTGAATTAAGAAACGATAACTACTATATTAACTACAGATTTAAACCATAACATTTAATTTCACGCCTACATTTCGATGTTTCAGATTCCACATAGCAAAAACGAAATAGTGAACATAAAAGACAGAATGGTGGGTTATAAATTTTATTATATTTACATATTCTACTATAAATGCTAGAAGTTATTACAATGTCGAGGACTTTTTTGTTTCCTACTAATACAATGATTGTTATGGTAAGATAGATTATATCTGTTGTTGAGTAATTTATTTATATTTCGATAAAATAATTAAATAATTGTATAAATCAAATCATCAAATATAATTATGTGAAAAAAACGTCCTAAAATAATCACTAAAACCTGCGCAACTAAAACCTCTTTTTGCAAGAACAATGAAGAAGGATACTGTCATGTTAGTTAACATTGCCTCCATTAAACAATTTATTGAACCTCTACATGAAAGACGTTTTAATTAAATATTAACCGAGTGCAATGATTAAAATCGATACGCCATTGTGAATTGACAAGAATAAATTCTGAAAACGTCGGTTGCAGTGGCGGTATTTATACCTTCCTGCCTATTTATATTGCAGTGAATGATGCTTTATAGATTTTTAAAGCGATACAATGAAATATTATATACTTTTTATTCTTTGTATACGTACATAGTCTTTGATGAATTTGGACGTGAATTGGTTTCAATTATTGAATAACATGTATATTTTGTTATTAACTTACTAGGTAATACCCGCGGCTTCGTCCGCGTGGTTACAAAGATAAAGTTCGCAGTTTGTTCGGTCTTATCCCTTTTCACTTTGTGAGCGTAAAAAGCCAGGGATTTTATATAGGCTAATAAGAAATTTCCAGCCTTCCAGCCCTGCCACAAAACTCTAGGTTTTCTTCTTTTCAAATTACTGATTCGTAAGTTTAGCCCTACCGAGAAGAATCGGGAGGAAACTCGATACTTACTATATATAAAGTTTTAGTTTCATAGCATTGAAATGCTTTAAGAATAAATGATAAATGAGAAATTTTGAAAGAATAGAAAGAAATTGATCACGAGGCGGGATTCGAAGCCGCGTTTTTTTCTACGGTGTAGCGAATATTTTCTATTCTTTCAAAATTTCTCATTTATAAAGCATTTAAATTCTCATTTATAAAGCATTTATTTAAGCAAGCTATAAAACTAAAAATTAAATTAAACAAAGGCCGCGTTCCATCGATACAATATTGTAATCATTGAAAAAATGTTTCGTATTGGTTGTGATGGTTCTTAATCATCTCAATAGATAGCGTGGGGTGCCCCTTAGGCACATAAAACCGAAAGAGTAGAAGAAATTCGATTACTGTGGCAGGATTACGGGTGGTCGAGAGGCTAGGCTATTCTATAGTTGCTATGGTTTGGCAAAAAACGCGGGTTCGAATCCCGCCTCGTGATCAATTTCTTTCTATTCTTTCAAAATTTCTCATTTATAAAAAGCATTTCAATGCTATAAAAGGTCTTACTACATTCTATGATATGGAATCCAACAAGTTACGAGAACAAACTTGTTTACGCAGAACTCTCTCAGTGAAATTGTTAAAGCACTTCATAACTTATCTTCGACTTTATCATTTGCTGTTATCTAGCAAATGTTTGGATTAGAATGGATTGAAATAAAGCGGGCTTTTAGTATAGAAAGCACAAACGCTTAACAGTGTATACTGATACACTAGATTATGTATATTGATTCGTATAGCCCTCCACGATCTATTCTAAACTTGAAACACCCACTCAGATAAGTTCCTTAAAATGTTTGATACTCTTCTTTTTTGCATCCTCTAGGGAAGCGCGCTCCATCTTAGACCACATCTCAGCGTACCATCAGGCGAGATAGTGGTCAAGCTTCCCTATCATGAAAAAAAAATCCTCGGGATGCTCGTACGCTCGCTCGCGAAAGGGCGGTAGGAGAATGATAATAAAAATATCATTAAAAAAGGGATATTATATTTGTCACGTATCACTGTATGATTAATACACAATTTCCATTCTTTCTCTTAGATTATCTCGTCTTTTATATTATACCAAATAACAATTAAGTTCATTTAAAAATATACCAAAACTAACGCCGAAATAATTAGGTACTATTTAAATCGGTATCTGTTAACGCCCCATTTGTGTCACGTAATAACTAATACTAGATTAAAAAAAAAAGGAAAGAAAAAGAAAATCCCAAGGTAATAAGATGTTGAACCACGTTTAAAGCACAGACTCCAGACACAAAAATCATGTTATATAACTTCTTTATCGCGACTTACTTACTTTATCTTTATCGGAAGAACTAACAGACAAACAAACCAACAAAACTCACAAACAAACGCTTTGATCTTTATCATATTAGCATGGGTTACTATTAACAATACTTGGCAGGTAATAAAGTACAATAAAATAGTAAGTAATTGTATAAAAAAATAACATTAAAATAAAAATTAAATTGTAATAACGAACAAAAGCTCTGAAAACAAAAGAGCATTAATCACAATATTTTGTTTAGTCCGTATTTCTGAATACACATGTGTGGTTTATATTTTTTATCTTACTGTGAATGAGAAGCAGTAATATTAATTAAGGGCCATTGGGAGCGAGCGGTTTTAACGCTGCGATTTTTATTACGATGTTTGATTTAAGGCGTTTTTCGGGTTACATAATAATTCATGGTGAATGTGCTGATGTACTGCACAACAGCTTGATTGTGGGAGTCGAGCACGCTTCGGCACGAATTGGGCCAGCTCGCACCGGGGAAGTACCACACCCCCACATAAAACCGGCGTGAACAAGTAGCATGCAGTGTCGTTCGGTGAGTAAGGGATCCGGAGGCCCTAATCCTTTTCGTTTCCTTCCCGGTCCTTCCCTTTATTCCTTTCATCAATCCTTTCTTAATCCCTTTCCAATTTAAAATCGGCAATCCATTTGTAGAGGCGTTAGGACTACAATCAACCTTACGCTTCTCCAGATGTTCATTGGCGGTGGTAGCGCTTACCATCAGGCGACCCACTAGCTCCATTAAAACTATATGTTGCTGGCTTTTTATCATCGGGCGTCTCGAAGCCTGGTTGGTCCACCCTTATGTGATCGATATAACACCTATACGCACTAAGCGATTCGCTTCTTCGTTCCTAATGCGTACCACCAGTAAGGAGTGGAACACTCTGGCTCCGTATTCACCAGAATAATAGTGTGAATTTGTTCAAAAGGGACATAAATGGGCATTTATTGGGTAAGCGTACTCCGTCCATAACAATGCTTGTCACTTTACATCGAGCCAAGCGATGGTATCTGACCATCGCTTGCCCAATCGATTGCCCAATTCTGAATAAAACATTAAAAAATGCTGTTCTTCATTGAAAACGGTAAAAATAATGTATTAAAACTGGCCACACGTACATCCAAAAATCTTGTCTTGTGAATTATTTTTCATAATTAATAAAAATTTATGTAGTTTCAAAGCTTAAAAACACGCTTTAACGTCTTTTTCAACCAAATTATCTCACTAGCTCTTTTACAGAGTATACGCAAAGAAATTATTTTGTATTATCACCGATCTTTGATAAGTCAAAATCGAGTCAAGAGGTTAGATACAAACATAATTCATAATATAATTCTTTATTTGCACAAACATGCTATACAAGTTGTCACAACATAAATAATACGGTAAAATTTTCACATGTTTCGCCACGAAAAAGGCGAAGCTAATAAAAGCGTGTAAAAAGAAGAATTAAAACTAGTTAATCCATACAAACATTTTACCTATACACTTAATCCTTTTATTATCACACTGTTTAAATATACTTTTAATAAATAAATAAGAGATTTTTTTGGGTGAAACTTAAACCATGTGAAAAACAAACACACGCAACAAAAATCAAACATATTATTTATCAATGTTGAGTTATAACGATTATGTTTTTCATTAAGAGTCAGGCAATATAATACACCATTATTGATATGCAAAAAGGATTTTAATTAAATAGTTTTTTTCAAATTGCATTTACAATCTATTTGACAAATAATGCCTTTTACATCTTTAACTGAATCGCATTTACTAAATAATTAAAAAACACATGACACAGTTACGCTGTTTCGAGCCTAGGTTTGTTTATTTTACGCGATGTAATTTCAAGTGGATTTTGTTTTTATCAAAGAAATATAGATCGTTTTTTATTTGGAGAGGTAAGACTGACGTCATGTATCTTTGATAAGGTTAACCTTTTCCCTGGGCTTACTGGAAACCGATAGTCAAACAACTGTTTTTTGATTGCTCATATTTCTTTTGAAATCTTGTTTTTTACAAAATTAAACTATTAACCGACGTTCCCAAAAGCAAACGAAACATCCTACTAATATTATAAATGCGAAAGTTTGTAAAGATGTGTGTGTGTGTTTGTTGCTCTTTCACGTAAAGACTACTGAACCGATTCCAATGAAATTTGGTAAGTAGACAGCTGGACAACTGGAATTACACATAGGTGACTTTTTATGCCGATATTCCTACAGTTAGAATTATATAACGATAAAAACTACTAGTCTGAATTAGGCCGAATTAAATGTATTAAGCTTACAATAAACAGTTTGTGTTTATTTGAAAAAACATATATGCCATTCTAACTCAATGCAAACGCACACGTAAAAATAATTTAACATAGATGGGAATACATCAAATACAATGTATATGAATTCTTTCAAATACCATAGGACTTAAATCGAAACAAATTGATATTGAAGATAATACAGTTTTAATAAACTTCTAGATAGATAACTTGGCAAAGCCAACAGCAAAGACAGATGAATTTATCGAAGCTAAAGCTTTTTAACAATACAGTTCCTTAAAATATCCTGAAAAGCAAAGGAGCAAGAAAACGGGATTTGATAAATTCGTTACGGAGGAGGTCGTCTGGAAAATTGTAATTTCATACCTTTGAAAACCGTTCTCTGTTTATTCTGACTACCTATATTTGTTGAGGATTTTGTTTGTCACTGGTCGAGGGTATCGCTGAATATAACCTTTGTTGATCAATAGCTTTGTTTTGTAAACAATGCGCACGGTTTTGTAATTTTAATTTAGCCAAGCTTGTTGCTTTGGAACAAAGGGATCCCATCAGAATATTAAAGGGTGGAAATGTGAACTGGCTTCGTCAAGTGTGCTGTTGAATGATAGCAGATTTTGATCTGATGCCCCAAAATCAAAGGTTCTCAATGAATGCATTATTTTTGCGCTCGTAACTCGATAACTCCGTGGATTTTTAATTGTTCGCCGCGACTTTTGTGCTTGATGAAAATTGTTTTCATTTAAGTCCCTTTTAAAAATTGGAGTGGATCCTTCCCATAGGGACATCGGCGGCCTTTTCTTCCTTTCTTTTTTGGAGATCTGGTGATTTAATCCAAAAACATAACTAACGTAACACGAATATCATATTATAATAATGACTACTTGTATAGTGCTATACAACTTGCAATTGCAATTTAGAATTATCATGAAAAACTATGACCTACATGACTTAATAACTAAATAACCTATAGGTCAAGTCATGTATATATTCGAAGGTCTTGAATCTGTCACTTTTATAAAAGTATACTGTCTTTATGCTCCCCTGCCCCCGACCTACGATTATACCTCGCCAGTAATAGAAGTGGGACATGATGCTTTGTAGAAGTACAGCACTACTTTATCCCATGCACGACTAACGAATTTTTAACAAAATATCGGATAGTGAAAACGAATTTTCGTACAAAATTGATACTAAAGAACTCATCTCGTCTAGACAAAGTGCAGACGGTTCCATCTTCTCAAAACCAAAGGTCCTTTTACTTTCTCCTTCTCCACTCATTAATTAACCCCGCTCATTTTAAAAGCAGTGGTGGCTCAGTGGTGAGAACCTCGGACTTCAAAATCGATAAGTTCGAGACCGGGCGAGCGTGCAGGAAATAAATTGATTTTTCAATTTATCTGCGCATGTGAATAACATCGCCACTGCTTAAAACGGTGAAGGAAAACATCGTGAGGAAACCGGCATGTCCAAGAATCAAAAAGTTCGACGACATGTGACATCTGCCAACCCGCACTTGGCCAGCGTGATGGATTATGGCCTGAACCCTCATAGGAGGCCTGTGTCCCAGCAGTGGGAACATATATGGGCTGATGATGATGAACTCATCCAAATTCCCAGAAATCATCAGATTCAGTCTAACCAATATTACTGTTAAGTTTTGTTCTAAAATGGAGAATACTACTTATATTTGCATAGATAGGTAGTCACCATGTAACGTAGATCAATGACGTTAATAAAATTATATGACGCAGTAAAAGCGAGCCAATGGATAAAACAATGTGTTCTAAATAACTTTATTAAACAACAGCTGATAGAGTGCAATCAATTAAATAGGTTTTGCTATTTCGTGTTTTATGGAGGCATTTTTTATAATTCAACATACAGGCCGCCTCTTTGGTTCAGTGGTTCACGCGTGTACGTAGAACCGATGGGTCCTGGGTTCGATTCGCGCAGGACGCAAAATAAAACGTCTCGGTCTGACAGAAGGCTGATCACCAACTTGTCCATATTGTCCATAAAGAAAATCGATCTGTGAAACAGATGTATATCATCTTCCCCATACCCCACTACAGGCGACTTCACTTTGTATATAAAACAATATCTAAATATTCTAATTGAAATAATAAATTTTTATTTCTGTCTCAGTAAAAATGAACATCTAACCACAGATAACATAATACTATACTAGTGTATGGTGTACAAAAAATTAAAATAAATCACACATTGACAACACAATCTGAGGGATCAGGAAAGCTAGAGAGAAAGTAATAATAGTAAAAGTTTTATATGTGGCAGTCGAGCACGCTTCGGCACGTATAGTGCCAGCTCGCACCGGGGAAGCACCACACCCCCACAGAAGACCGGCGTGAAATAGCATTCTGCTGTGTTTCGTTCGGTGAGTGGGGGATCCGGAGGCCCATATCCTTTTCCTTCCCAGTCCTTTCCTTTATGCCTTTATCCTAATCCTTTCTTAATCCCTTCCCAAACGCCTCTACAAATGTCCATGGGCGGTGGTAGTGCTTACCATCAGGCGTCCCACCAGCTCCATTGCCGACTGTGACATTAAAGAAAAGAAAAAAAAAGTAATATACCACTGATAGGATCCTTAAACATACGAACGATTACCAAGAATCCATATCGAGTCTCGAATATTCCAGAAAACGCCACAGCAAACAGTTCCCTCCACTCCGAGACTGTGTTCAAGCAAATATTAATATCAAAGCATTATATTACAAAAGTCTGAATCGTCTCAACTTAGCATAACTAAAACCACAGCGAAGTAACTTTTGAAAGGAAATTCGCCATAAATAAACGCGGCGAGTCGAAACTTTGTTTCGTTAAGAAGTCGCTGGAATTGTGAAATTCCCGTAGACTTTGGTAAAGTGAATGATGATTTATGGAGAACTCTGATATTAGATCAGGTTTGAAACATAGTTAAGAAAAAAGCTTTTCAAATACTTTTGGTGCTATGTGTGTCTTTCTTATTTTAGTGTTATCTACTTAGATTAATAAACTTGGTTTATCTCTTTATGATATTAAAATAGGAGCTTTTTACTAAAAACATATGGATGTATACACGGTACATGAACCAAAAAAGATGTTTTATTTATTTTTGTCGGTCCAGCCAGTTTGTTTGAGAGATTACCCGGAAAAAAAACAAAGAGACAGACAGACAAAAATTGCAAAAAAAAATTCATTCAGGTACTACAATTTAATATAACTATAGATTACTCTTAGAACCTAATAAGTATGTTTGTTTCAATATATCCCATGAACTATTTTCTCTGAAACATGGTTACGGCGTCTCTTTGACGGATTATCAGAATGAAATAGTTCCAACAAAAATAACTTTCCTTATCCCCTTAATACGTAGAATTGTTTTACGGTTAAATACATTTATTTCTCTAAAGATTACAATTAAATCACTTACAGAGAAATACAATTTTTTTTACATATATTTTTTACTCGCTTAGCGCTATAAGTACGGTTAACAAAAGAAAAACAAACTAAAATAACAATAAATTGAGGGTAGTTTCTACCTCTCATAGATAAAAAGTAAACCAGTGACATTCCAAAGACCGATTCATTTTATGTATGTCTTTTCTATTGTTTGTGATAAATACCAAAAATAACCTTTGAAAACCGAAGCGAAAAAGAAACGTTACAAAATGACAACGCTGTTTTTTGAAGTGTCGGTTAAAATGGGACATCGATTATAATGATAAAGACATTTAAGCTTCAATAATTTATATTGAGGATACTTTTTAAAACGATAATAAATAATGTATAAAATACTGAAGAAAACCTTTAATAACTTTCAATGTATATGAAATACATATATTATAATATATTAAAGTAATACAATAACCTAATCTTAATCTTTCTAATAACATTATTATTTATACAGATATCAAATCACTAAGTTTTTTATTCCGTTCTCATACATTATTTTCAACCAGTGTTCATACAATTAATACAATCAATTTATTGATACCATACGAAAACAAAATTGAAGCTTTAAACAGCTACAGATAAGAAAAAATATATATCAAAAAGGAACACCCTGTATACACCTACGCGAATGTGCCTTAAAAAAGCTGCGGCAACATTTCAGCGTTATACGCTTACGAATCTACATGTATAAAATATGAGGCGCAGAAGCCATTTAAGAAATGTCTATTTACCTTATTAAAAATTGCCTCCCGTGCAAAATTTATCAAAGTGTTTCTATACGTTCAGCGTACAATCTAATGTAATTTGCTAATGGTTCTCCCACTTCGGAATAAATGAATACGCTTATCGTTTGTTCAGGGAGTAGGCGTAAGGCGGAAAGATTTGTGCTTACTATTCTTTACATTGTGTTAATTAGAATACTTGAATCAATGATGATATTGAATACTTCTTGTTAAGACCTCTTTTAATTTTAAATTAAGAATTTAAATTTGAATTTTTGTTCCATTTTTAAAATATAAACGAATATGGCCATCCTGTACATTTTTAAATAAACCTTTTTAGTAGCACAGATAACATAATACTATTGTTATACTCTTTACTTTATACATGGTGAGCCGATTTTTGTCATTCCTTTTTTTATTTGAAAACTGGTAGTCTAGTTTTGACGATTGAAATAGGGGTTTTTTTTTTTGATTAAAAATCATTATTAGATGGTATATCTTTGATGGTGTCATGGTGATGTCACCGTAACGAATAATTTTGCCGACTTTTTGTGTGTACACACTACGTATTAGTATGAAAATAAAGTGTTACTCCATACCATGTCATCGAATGAATGGATTAAGCTTGATAAATATAGTTACTTTTGTATGTGAGTGAAGGAAAGACTGGTTATATAATAAAGTGTAAAAAACACAAATTTTTCCAAATCGACACAGGAGCTTATATTCATTTATTTATATTATTTATGAAAACTTCACATCTTACGATATTCACAATGAATCCTACTAATATCATAATACTACTAATATTATAAATACGAAAGTTTGTAAGGATGTGCGTATGTTTGTTACTCTTTCACGCAAAAACTACTGAACCGATTGCAATGAATTTTGGTACGTAGATAGCTGAACAACTGGAATCACGCAAAGGGAAATTTTTATCCGGACATGCCTACTGGACGTATCCAGTCCGTAAACTCAAAAGTCCGTAGACTTACGCGAGTGAAACCGCGGGGCGAAGCTAGTAAATGATAAATTGTTTATTGTAAACCATATGAAATACATTTTAAAACTGAATTATCTTTTAGCTGTTATCAATGCACAGAAGGCGAGCTTATCGCTGGCATCCATCTCTACTAGACAAGCCAAGTGAGATGAGGATGCATGATGCAACTAATATAATTGACTTAAAAGTAATTATCTTTACGATACGCTAAAAATTACGAGTTTTCCAATTGCTATATTAATGTATTCTATTATTCATATGAGGTGAGTTGTGAGTTTGTGTGAGTGCGTGCGTGCGTGAGTGTGTGAAGTGTGTGGTGGGAAAAATATCTGTGTTTATATTTAAAATGACTTATGTAGCGGTTGATAATGTTTTGAATTATAATAACGTAATTAAATAAGGTAAAAATTAATAACGTAATTAAATAACGTAAGCGGCTGAGAATGTTTTAAATTATAATAACGTATTTAATAATAACGTAAAAAATAATAAAGCAATTAAATAACGATAACATTAAAAAATTAACTCTCAATTCTTCATTTATTCAACGTGAACATGTGAAATTATTTATGCGATTACAGAACAACATAATCCACCCACGCTGCCCTCAATGACTCAGAACATACGTCAATAGTGGAGTATATACAGTTAACGGCTCTTCCACGTAAGGCATACTATTGGCGTTTGCTCCTCTTCGGCTATTTTGAAGTAGAGAACAAAGTTTGTTTTACGGGAATAGTAAATGACTGCTTTATATAACCGACGGCGGTCGTTACGTGAACTAGAATTTTTAAACTTTGAACCAGTAGCACCTTTGTGTATATTTTATTTATATCACCCACGCTAATTTGTTTCCTTCTATTTTAAGTGTTGTCTGGTAGAGATCGCTACTTGGCGATAAGACCGCCTACGATTACTTTGCATGTTCTAATAAGCAATAAGGAATTTCATTTTCTTTAATGGTTTCTTTAACTATCTGGTTTAGTTGCTGGTGATGCTGATGATTACGAAATTAGTTTTATAATTAGTGGTCCGCCCCGGATTCGCACGTGGTACATATATAGCCTATAGACTTCCTCAATAAATGGGCTATCTAACAATGAAAGAATCTTTCAAATCGGACAAGCAGTTCCTGAGATTAGTGCGTACAAACAAACAAACAAACTCTTCAGCTTTATAATATTAGTATAGATCGAGAAGGTATTTGTGAGGAAACGTCTCGAGCTTTACTACACGCATATTTGTTTTGATAAAGTCTTTATTTTTCATTACACATAGACGTTTATACTCATTTACAGAGACAATTGAATACTTGCATATTATGATGAATACTGAGAAACTAAACAAACAACGTTGTAATTTCAAGCTTTGTTTATTATTACAAAGCATTTATCTATAAGTGGGGGAGTTTGAAGCCCTTGTCCCTTTCCTCACCCTTCCCAATCCTTCAGTTCCATCGTTTATCCCTTTTTTATTTACATAAGCCCTAATTCTGTTAGTAATCTTGATCTTGTCCAGCTCGTTTGCCCTGTCTAACATACAAATAAATATGCCTTATTTTGCGATAGAAACGCAGAGCTGCCTATTTCACCGTATCCTATGACATATTTATTATGGATGTTTTGTCCATTCACACAACTGCGTGGTCCGATGTGAATATAATTCGGGTGGATTATATCATTACGCAATAGTCGTAAAAAGTTTGGTATATAGTATATTTAACATTTTCTTATTTTAAGCGTTTATATGAATACTTAATGTTATACACATATACCGGAGGCCCATATCCTTTTTCCTTCCCCTTCCCAGTCTTTGCCTTGATTCCTCTCGCCCATCCTTTCTTAATCCTTTCCCAATTTAAAGTCGGCAATCCGTTTGTAGAGGCACAAGGTCTGTAATCGACTTTGCGCCTCTGCAAACGTTCATGGGTGGTGGTAGCGCTTACCATCAGGCGTCCCACCAGCTCCATTGCCGACTGTTACATAAAAAAAATATATACATATATATACATAGCATGATCCATTATTTTAACATATTGCCGTATCGATCGCCTTAAACTATGTAGGACAATTTTTACCTTTAGGTTTAATGACATCTTTCAGAGTTCAGATTCAATTCACATAAATACTTTTTAACGACATACCCAAAAACCATGGGATTCTCCTCTCCGTCTTCTTTTCTAGCATAATATATTATTACGTATTAGCACAATTTCCTTACCTATCATAATAATGTCTAACAATTAGGGCTAGCCAGGCATTCACGGCATAGCGGCACAGAATAATAACAACAAGATAGGCTTGTCCCATCGCAACCTTGTAAGGTGCCCGGCACGCAGTCCTATTAGCTTATATATATAAAGTTAAAACCCACTGTTCGTTACAACTGTTCCTAGTCAGAACTAGTTGTGACTAAATGCCTTTGTGACAGCTTGTTGTAAGTGAATTGAATTTTCGTTGAAACTAGTTCTACTAGGGAAACGCGTTCTACGTAAAAGTCGTTTATCGCAAGCGTATCAGTTCCGCTTTCACTGAGGTTTCATTTGGGTCCATATTGGTTTCTGAGTGGGAAACGCCCTGAGTCGATTCAGGCAATTTTATAAGTCAACCAAACATGCTCGTCGCTTCGCTATTCTCTAACCTATCTTTATAAATTACCGATATCTTTAATTTGCAAGCAGCAATGCACTTTCTCAAATACGAAGTTGTAATGTCTTGGCGTATTATTATGTCTTCTTTTTCGGATGTAAATTTAAATGTAAATTGCTTACCTGTAATGACAAGAACGTCGATTAGGGCTAGAACGGCAAGGCTCGCGACGCTAGTGGGCTCGTCCCATCGCACGTCTTGTAAGAGCGCCGCGCACGCAGTCACGTTTAGCGAGCGCATGTTACGCGCTTAGCACGTGAGTGCGCGCGCGCGCGGCGCATCGCCCGTTCTTCGTTATGTTGCATACATTTTTGTTAACACCCTGTGGACAATGACAATTTTTTTTAACACGGACTTTTATGTTTAGTACCCTCTTTAACATTATCTAACGCAATTTATTAGTTGAGTGTGATCGTTACATAATGTTAAAAGCACTATTTGTACATATTTATTTTATGTTCTTTCAGTATTCATCTATCTTATGTGTGTGTTAAATAATTAGTTGTAATAAATGTTTATTTTATATTTAAATAAACATTGTTATTTCATTTAATATAACTAAAAATCCATCAATACTTATAAAGAAACATGTATTTTAACACATAGAAGTAGCTATTCACCTATATACTAAACCCTTTAAAACAGTTCAATCAAAAACCACATTGCGGTCACAAAATAACGACGCAAAACCAATTCGCTAATGGCGCAGCGGGCTGTAATTAAACGTGTCCTTTTATTGTACCTGTGAATAATGGACACAGATACATGAATATTCGTTAAAACTAGGTCTAACTAGGGAAACGCGTTCTATATAAAATATTTGTATCGTCAGCAAATCAGGTCTTCTATTAATGAGGTTTTATTTGGATATATTAGTTCCAGTTTGAGTGGGACTAAGTCGCTTCTGGCAATATTTTAGAGTCAACCAAACACGCGCAGTGGTTGAGAATAGACTTACTAAGACTGGGTTTGATAATCAACTTCAATATTTAATCAAATATTAAATTAACTATCTATACTCCCGTAGTAAAGGAGGTAAACAGGATATTACCCAGATGATTAACGTTTCCATAGCATTTTCGGGATAATACTATAAATAATATAATGTGGACTTTTTCAGCTCCCTAACTGTCTCTGTACTAAATTTCATCCAAATAGGTGTAGTGGTTTTAACGTGAAAAAGACACAGCTGATAGAGACAGATAGAGTTAATTTCGCAATTATAATATTAATAGAAATCTATATGTATAAACGCGAATTTACACGAGATCTAGTTTCTCTAACTTGTTTTTACGTTGAAAATTTTTATTTTAGTTAGTCATTAAAATTTTTATTAAAATTTTCATTATAGCAATATTAATATTATAGTCGACATTCCGTTAGTTTATTTATTATTTATTTATTTAACTCTTCAACAAGATTGTACATAGAAGGATGTTATGTACATATAACACGCACTAATTATAAGAAGATGCATAAGGCCACCCAGTAAGAACTTCTACCCGGTAACGATTGCAACATCGCGCACACCTGCGGTACACCTGCGGTTCCAGAAAAGATGACGGCAATCCACGACCGCGACGCTGCCCCGCCGAAGACGAGGGACACTCTTGGTTCCAACATTGAACCGGAGGGACGTAGTAAATAAGTTAGATATAATTTAAAATGTAATTTTTTTATTACATTAAATTATTAATAAGTAAATTTCGGTTTTTTTTGCGCCTTCGCGGGTCGGTCAATTTAATTGGCGCAGTCTTGTGGATAATCCTTGAGAGCCGTCTCTCGGAACGCGAAAACTACACGCATCGCTATTCCATCGGAGGGACGACGACGGGGATCCAGAACCTACATCCATTGGCCAACGCAACGCGAAGGGTATCCGAACATTGATACTGCAAGAAAGGCCGAAATTAAATTACTGTAAGTACACTAATTATTCTCTTAGTGACTTGCCATTCCTAGAATTTTAAGTTTCTCTTTATTTTACTTCCTAGATTACCCATTCACGGGAACCGAGGAACCGTAGCGCGTAGGTTTAAATATTAATTCATCACGAATTAATTTTCGAATTTTACAAAATCGATTGTAAAATTCAAATATAGATTTTAGAAAAAAAAAAACTTATTAAAAGTTTCAACATTAGTTAATTACGAATTAATTTTCGAATTTTACGAATTAATTCATTTTAAAATTAAAATATATAATATAAACATCATTAATAATTTTTTTTAATATAACGAAGTTAAACTAGGCTATTATTATAGTAATAGAAATATAGTTATAGTTTTACATTCCCGGTTGTCCTTCCGGCTACCTTTGAATTATTTAAATTATCCATAGTTCCCAATAAAGATAGTAAAGTCCTAATTCCACCCTATCCTTTTGTGGCAATTCACGACGAGGATTTTATGTACATGGAGGCAGAATGCCCGAAGTCTGGCCTAGGGTATCTATGTGAGGACAAACTGAACCATCATCGCTCCAAAAATGACTGCGTATATCACCTTATTACCACGCAACGAGTCGTCGAATCTTGTCTCTTCACGCCTGTGGAAGTCGGAGCGCCGGCCCTAGAAAAATTGGACGACGCCAACTACGCCATCAGTTTCCCCAAGCCATCAAAATTCACATATAATGCTCACAAGATCAATATGACGTCATTAAAATAAATTGTTCTTTCTTTCTTTCTTTCATTAAAGGAAGCTACTTAGATACAATACCCAAGAACTGCATTCTTCAAACGGAGGCTTTCAAGATAATCAATCGACGGAGTGTGAAATTTCAGCGATATTAACGAGCCTTGCCCGCCAATAGTCGCTGAACTTCAGGAGGGAGGTGTTATGTACATATAACACGCACTAATTATAAGAAGATGCATAAGGCCACCCAGTAAGAACTTCTACCCGGTAACGATTGCAACATCGCGCACACCTGCGGTACACCTGCGGTTCCAGAAAAGATGACGGCAATCCACGACCGCGACGCTGCCCCGCCGAAGACGAGGGACACTCTTGGTTCCAACATTGAACCGGAGGGACGTAGTAAATAAGTTAGATATAATTTAAAATGTAATTTTTTTATTACATTAAATTATTAATAAGTAAATTTCGGTTTTTTTTGCGCCTTCGCGGGTCGGTCAATTTAATTAGGACACTTAAACATAATAATAATAATGATTATAATAAAGTGTACAATTTGTTTGGCGGCCTTATCACTTAGAAGGGATCTCTTCCAGGCAACCACGGTAAAAGGTAACGTTAGTTCTGTATTACGGAGAAGTTTTGGCTCAGTGGATAGAACCTCGGCCTGCAAATCGAAGTCAGAAGTTCGTAACCAGACGAGCGTGAGAGAAACATTTTGATATTTCTATTTATTTGCATATTGTTGACGTCACCACTGCTCGAAACGGTTCAGGAAATAATCGTGAGTAAATTGGTATACCCAAGAATTATACGTTCGACGACGTGTGACATCTGCCAACCCAAAATGTTCAATGTTACCATGGGAATCTTAATATATAAAATCCTCGTGTCACAGTTTTCGTTGCCATACTCCTCCGAAACGGCTTGACCGATTTTCATGAAATTTTTTGTGCTTATCCGGTATCTATGAGAATCGGCCAACATCTATTTTTCATACCCCTAAATGATAAGAGTAAGGCAGAACAGCGGACCGGGCGCAGATAGTATTTTAATAAGAATTAGACTAAGTTATATACAATAATAAGAATTACACCAACTATCTGCCAGACAGTCCAGTCAAAATGGGTTGAGACATTCCAGAGCTGGAATAATCGGAGAAAAATAAAAAAAAACCATATGGTTTTTTTATTTTTCATTCCGACGGTAACAAAAGGTTAGAATTAGTAGGCATTTAAGTCTACTTAAGCTAGACATCTCACATCAGTTATAAATATAAGTTGGCGTATGCACAACCTTAAGTTACATGTGACCACAAGTTACAGTTAAGTAGATATACTTATGTATTTAGAAATTAAAGACTTTTTAACGGATTTTAAACGCGATTTATTCGTTATATTATTAACTCGTTTCGAACACTTTACAGCGAGCGTGGACACGGGGAGACTTCCCATATATAATATATAATACTCGCATAATATTAAATAAAAAGTGGATATTTAATTATCACAAACATATAATCTATTTCATCTATTAATACACATAAGTGCGTGTGAAACAGAGTCACAAACGCAACTAGATATCGCAAAAGGGGTTCAAGCTAGTCACCAGCTATTGTAGACCTGTAACACCGAGATTGTTATCGCTTCTGTTTGTTTTATTATCTAAGGACACCTATTGTGCTGGGCTTTTCATTTAAAACTTTTGTGATCTTAGTTAAACTAATTTCTCTATCAGTGTGTGAATATTTAGTTACTAGCTTCCTCTCGCGACTTTGTCCGCATGGAATAGTTTGGGTAAACGCTAACTCGCAGCGCACGCAGCGAAAGCTCTCAATAAGAAAAAAGTCCCTCGATTTTGAATTATTCTTCATTGATACTCTGTTCCTATTAGCCGTAGCGTGATGATATATAACGCATCTATAGCCTTGTAATTGTTCAAGTATTTCATCATCATCATCAGCCGTTAATGTTCCATTGTTGGGACCCAGGCCTCCTATTAGGGTTCAAGTATTTATGTGTGCGTAAAATAAAAACTGAATAGGTTTTTACTCAATAAAAAAACCTGTCTAGTTTATATTGAGAATACTTTACTAAACGGAGAGAAAAATATAATAAAGTTAGTTAGTTTCCATTACAATGTTTGTGCAATCATAATAAACTATTGTACTGAATGCATCTAAAAGGTACTAGGCGCACATAATAGGAGAGGAGTTGTATGTGAATTTTTCAATTAACACCTCAGTTAATGGACGCGACGCTCGAGCGACTCCGCTGCATTCATATATTTTGTTTGATCCCATTTGATACAACTAATTGATTTTGAATATTGCGATTCAGTAAATGCTGGTAATAGCGTACGATGGAATTGGGAACTGTAAGTTGAAGCAAATAATAGTTATACTATGTTAATACATTTGTATTTATGGGTTTTAAATATATTAAGTAAATTTTTAGACATTTTATTTTTTATACTTATGATATAATATAAATAATATTATACAGGGTGTCCCACATGTACTATGCTTAATGGAACTTATTGTTTACATAAGAAGTCCAGTTAATTAAATAAACGTTTGCATTTAAACGCTGATCATGTAAAAATTATCTTAAAATACCCATTGCATTTTTTTCCATTATAAATTTGAACTATTTTCTAATATTTTCCAATAAAACATGTTAGGTAAGGTACTGACTACGCTCCCATTTCCAAATACAGATATTCTGTTATATTTATCTTTAACCTGACGTCAATTGAAGTAAATTCTAAGTTCAAATTAAACCGAAACATTAAATACTTATTAAGTGTTCAGATAAATAAATTTCATACAAAATGTCCAATTAGGTAAGCTGTCACAAAGCCTATATTTTTATCCATTAAAGTTTCGTTCACCTTGCAATCAAATAGCGTGCTTGAAGCAATTCCACTTTTGTTTAGCTATAATAAGCTATCTAGGCTCTCGGAGCACTAGCCAAGCTATATTTAGATTAAGCTTTTGCCCTATATTCAAATGTAATGGAAATGAGAATAAATGCTTCGTCACATAGACGTTCAATATTGTGTACGTTGTCTTGTATATATAAAATATATATAATAGTATATAAAAAATATATATAAAAGAAAGAGGTGTGAGTTACACTATTTATAACTCAAGTACGGATTAACCGACTTGCCTGAAAATTTTTGTAGGGGTAGCTTAGTACCAGCAGACGGACATAGGAGAGGTGTTATCCCGGACATCCCACGGGAACGGCAATTTTTCCGGTAACACCCTGGGTCTATCTTTTCTGCGACTACGCGGGCAAAAGCGCGCGGAAAGCTAGTATAGAATATTATAAAGAAATGAGATTTATACTATTTTTTTATGAAAAATACAAAGCACGAACAGAACAGGTTCGGGGTTACCATGACGTTATAAGAATAGCAGTATCAATACCAGTTTGAGAATCAGATAGACGACCTAACCACAGAATAAGTAAAACCCATCTAATTCTGTCTTTTTCTCCCACTAGAATTAGTACTGCCTCAAAACGTCACGTTTTCACATTGTCAGCTCACTGCTTGCTTGTATATTTTACTACTAGCTGCACCCGGCAAACGCTGTTCTACCTTACTCTGATCATTTAGAGGTATGAAAAATAGATGTTAGCCGATTCTCAAACATACCCGATATGCACACAAAATTTCATAAGAATCAGTCAAGCCGTTTCGGAGGAGTATGGCAACGAAAACTGTGAAACGAGAATTTTATATATTAGATAGATGTATATTTAATACGTTCCAGCGTTTTAAATAAATAATATTGATGCTGATAACGAATGGTTCCGTAATAAAAATCGAAATAATAGATCTTGATTTTCGCCGCAGACCCCTAAAATATCGCTCTACCCGCATTCAAGTTGCAAACTGAATTATACCGTCTTTATTTTTTTCTTTTCAAATCGTTTGTAGCATCGAATCCCGATTGCATTTATGGAAATGGAAAACCGAAGCGGGATGCTTTCAATCCATTCGCTGTTCTAGAAGCTCGATACATTTTTACATATGCTAAAATAAATGAAATACTAAACCACATAGTAAATAAATTTTAATTTTACTTTAGATATCCCCTAACTATATCTTTAATACATATAAATTACATGTCATGTTGTTTATCCGCGACTCCTAAACAACTCAAACGGTTTTAATCAAATTTGCACACATTGTGCAGTTTGATCCAACTTAAAAGATAGGACTGTTTTTATAACGATAAATGACTACCCGAGCCGTGCAGTTAGTATTATATATTTAGTGAATATCTTAAGTAATATTGTAAAAGGATAATGGTAACGCCAATATTATTAAAATAGTGAATTAAAATTAAATGTTTATTATTTTGTGGTGTAATCCAACTACCCTCCTTACATGCGAGCACAACCAATCACCGCACGCCTTTAAAGCAACCGCAACGTCCCTATTGGACGTAGTGACTCATATACGTCACACAGTCTGCATCGATCTTCCGTGACGATCGGATCTCAATAACCGCCGGAGTGCCTTCACGAGGCCTCTAGACATTTCGTGTATAATTCGCATACCGCCGGAGAGCCTTTAGGAGAGGCTTTCTTGTCACCGCATCAATCGAAAAGATCTTTCATAAAGATCGTAACCCGCAACCGCCGGAGAACCTCCACGAGGTTCTCTAGATATCTCAGGCATTGTGCTAGTGTAACCGCCTTCCCATTTGGTCGCGCTGAACCGCCGCGTGTGTGTGTGGAGTGAAGGACTGGATCTGGTCTGCCTGGCCCGAGCTGGAGGACCCTTGACCGCGTGGTGCTGTGCCGCGTGCCTGCTTGGACGCTACTCCCTCAGACGAGGTATGTGCCGTGTGTTCCCGTCTTTCCCTTTTTCGCTACACCACGTAGATTAAGTTTTACAGTCCGCTTAATATCGAAATTAATATATATTGGCACGACCAGATAAGTTTATATTTTTGTATGTATGTTTGTCATGTTTACACACGAAATAAACTAGTATGAAAATTACCATTAGAAAATTTCATCTTCAGTGAGTGACATAGGCTATTATATATAACAAGTCACTATTTAAGTATCGAATAAATCTGTACGAAAATTTATGTATGTGAAAATGTTTTACAAGTATACTCTTCGACCAATAAGAACACAAATTAATATATATACAATGTATACGAAGCACTTTAATTGATATAAAGACTTATTTTCAAACTACAAGATGGACTTTATTATAAGCAGAAAATGTCATGGTACCTAATCCTACTAGCCCTACTAATATTATAAATGCGAAAGTTTGTAAGGATGTGTGTGTGTGTGTGTGTTTGTTGCTCTTTCACGCAAAAACTACTCAACTTATTGCAATGAAATTTGGTACGTAGATAGCTGAACAACTGGAATAACATATAGGCAACTTTTTATTCTGATATTCCTACGGCATACGGACTCACGCGAGTGAAACCGCTGGGCGGAGCTAATATTGCATAATACAATAATTAAACGGAAAATTTATTCATTCTTACGTCCGTATTAGTCGAAGGATACATTAATAGAACTCAAAGTTTGAATGGATAGGAGTCTCACGCAAAAACAACCAACCGGTTTGTCTGAAAATGATGGAGATAGATCACGGCGCTAAATAATAAACGGGTCCCTTCTGGATGAATATTATTGCAAATGATAAACTAGAGATTCTAATAAAACTAAACGTTGATTTGTTATTCACTATTAAGTAAGTAAATAGCCTTAATCGTAGTTTTACTCCCATATTAGGTACTTGTATAAAAAAATACATTTATTGACATAAAATAAATACAACACAATCTAGTTAATTAGTTAGACACAATGCTATGGTTAGTGGCTTCTAGCAATACATTATAAAAAAGCAATCTATTCTACATTCTGTGAAAATAACGTCCAAATTATATTTAGAAATTAAGGACTTTTTAACGGATTTTAAACGCGATTTATTCATTATATTATTAATCCGACGTTTCGAACACTTTACAGCGAGCGTGGTCACGGGGAGACCCCATCGCCGTCGCGTATGAAATCCGTTAGTGTCTTTTATTTCTAAATATATAATACTCGCGTAAAATCAAACTTATATTAACCTTTATATTAACGTATATATTAACGTTTATATTAACCTTTCTTAAAGACAATGAAGATTATAACATATATTCATATCACTCATTATACACAGAATGTACTTTAATATTTTACCGCTGTAGAAATTTCTTAGAGTATTTACTATTCATACTGAAAATAAACGTCACTGTCTGTTGCACCTGGATGTGCTGAATAAATTTCGAAGAAATCGCAAATTACTGATATTTACTCGTAGGAACATTTATTTTACTTTTCTCGTATTCGATTGATAAATCATTATCTTTCATGTATGTTCAATAGGCACTTTTTATCCCGATATTCCCACACGGTGCGCAGCTAGTTTTTCATTCATTAAAAACCGCCACATGTTTTTGAAATTAAAATCAATCAGAAAACAAATATCTATAAGATGAATCTAAACAAAACTAACTTTTCGATGAATAAACACAAAATATAAATTATTATGTTTTTTTTAAATCAAGTTTCACTTATGGGAAATCATTAAGGTTTTTTTTTTATGTTACAGTCGGCACTTCCCCGATGCGAGCTGGCTCAATTCGTGCCGAAGCGTGCTCGACTACCACATACAAACTTAGTAGGTAGAACTTAATTTAAACTGCACAACTTTCCGCCAGCGGCTTCACTCGCGTAGTCAAAGAAAATTTTAATTCCGATGTGAAAATATATATAGGATTGCCTATGCGTTTCTCAGGTCTCAAACTATCACTGTAATAAATTTCATCCAAATCCGTCCAATGGATTAAGAGTGAAGAGGTAGATGACGTCATTTTCGCATTTATAATATTTGTAGGGATTAAGTAGAATGTTAGTTTGTCGTATACAATACGCATACATTAACAATGACTATGTTTGAAGTAAAACTATTCACTTAGATGTTAGTTATGTACGTATGTGTGTATGTATGTACGCATATAATATGTATATATTTAAATACCATCATCAATTTTTTTATTTTTGCTCACCCACTATTTTAATTTTTTTTTCCTTTTACTTTAAGGGTTGCCTGGTAGAGATCGCTACCTAGCGAGAAGGCCGCCTTTTGCTTATTTAATGTTGTTCAGTTTTTCTTTCTCTTTTATAAGCAATAAAGAATTTCATTTCATTTCATCTAGGTACTTGCCATTATGAATTCTTGGTCCAGGGTCAAGTTCCATAGACTGCGTGTACTCAGAACGAATGGTCACAGCTATTGTACTGAGAAAATGGACCCCACTTTCACGACAATACAATATGGAAAGTGTATTTTTTCAAGTTATCGTTCGCTGTTATTCATTTAAAGAAATACTCGTTCCATATAACTGTTGAAGGTGTTTTTAAATAATTTTTTTTAGATTTCTCAAACTGTCTTTGTACAAATTTTTATCTAAATCGGCACAGTGGTTTAGGCATGAAGACAATGCACCGATTTTTAAGACAAATTGAAATCGACTTTCAATGCTTCTAGATATATTTTACTAGATTTTATCCCGCTCGCGTAATCAGAGGAATATTAAAGAAGTTCCTGTGGTGTTCCAAGCCTAGTGGCCGTTCCCGAGGGATTTAAAAGGTCCAATGTCTTTTCTGAGGTCTCACTATCTGTCTGAACTGTCTTAAAACCATTTATCATCTGCATGAACACAAGACACTGATTTTAAAGACAAATTAAAATCGACGTTTAATTCCGTTAAAAGTATTTCCGTTCGCAAAATTAATCAGAATGAAAATATTGAATAAAACAACATCATTTTAATAATTAACCTCATTATTCGATTCCATGATTTCATTATTTATACTGCAAACACGAATGATGCACTGAGATCCACAAATACGATAAAATGGATGACGTGTCCGATTTTAATTATTCATTCTAATATTGTAAAGAATAAATTTAATTAATTTATGAGTTTGACACGTTATAGGTTAATCTCTGGATCTACTGAACCAATTTTAAAAAATCTTTTGTGATTGGACGTCAGGGAGTTTCATGAGGTATATATCGACATTAGTGTATAATGCTCATAAAAAAGAGGAAACTTTTGTATGTTTGTAACATTCTCACGTAAAAACCATTGGACCGATTTGAAATTTCGTTTGCCATTAGAAAGTTGCTACTTCACAGAGTGACATAGCTGATCCTGGTGCGTTCCATAGGAGATCCCAGGATCCCTGCTTTTGTGCTTTGAGTTTGGCCGCCGAGGAGGTTTTAGTGGGTAGAAATCCCACATGCTCTACTTTTCCCCCAAAGATAGAGCATCTTTGGAAGATTTCCTCCTCGTTAAAAAAAAAAAGAGTGACATAGCTATATGTACCACGGAAGAAGCCGAAGCTAACAGCTGCTTAGTTTATCTTGGATGTATGTTTGTTAGTCTGTCACAAATAAACAAGTGATAAGATTTATAAGAAATTTGATACAGAGATAGATTATAGTCTGGATTAATACATAAAATTTCCCGAGTACTACACAATTGAAAGTTCCAGCTAGTATAAAATAAATATCTCGCATCAGATTACAGAGGTCGCGCTAACAACTTGTTGAATTAGTGAGCTAGCTAGTAAGTATCAGTACTGCTTTTAATCTGCAGCAGGCTAGGTGTTCCCCAGAGGAACCGAATACTCGCATTAGAGGTCTTAATGAGAGTACTCTTATACTTTATTTTATCAATGTCAGGTCAAGAGAGTAATGACTCGTGAAGAATACTCGTTTGTTTTATCTGAAAATGAGAAATTTTCTTAAGAACTTCGGGGGGATCTTTAGGTTTATATCGTCGCAGCGACAACTGGATTTGTTAATTTACTACTAAGATTAAAGAAAAATAGATACTAACGAGGGAGCACTTCAGCAAATGTCAATTTCCTTATGTGGAGTTTGATTTATGTATTTTTAAGAATATCTGGAAGCGTTGTGATTGTCATAAGGATCTGGCGAGGAAGGACTCCTTATTACAGTAGCTTGAATTGGCCACATTCATACTATTCAATATGTCAAGGCGTTTTATATGTGTGTATATTAAATATTGTACTAAAAACAAAAATAATCAATTAGAAAAAAAATGCTAAGTCGACGCTTAAAACAAGTTTAACATTTAATGCGAAGAGATCATTTGACTTTATTTTCTACTTTTTATAATCATGATATAATAATAATATAATCATAATATATATAAAGTTTAATATTCGTTAAATACAGTTTATTGATTAGAACACGACTAGTATTTTATAAACCCAATATAACTGTGTGTTCCACATAAAATATCTAAACATCTAAATAGTTTGTGGTTAGTTCAATGAATTATTTTAGAAGTTAGGTGTTGACTCCTTCTAGTCATCTGATCAAAGCTGAGTAAGGTTTCTTGGAAATCTATTTCTATACCGATTTAGGTTCACTGAATGTAATAATACCCTATTATAGCTTTGGTTATCCCTGCAAATATTTCGTACGCTTCAATTCACATACTGATTTTCGGTCCTAATGAGAATGTTTTTATATTTTTCCCATTTTTAGGTATTTTTCCCAATATTTCGGGACATAGCTTGGTACGTAATATTGATATTGAGTCTGACGCACAGCGGTATAAGGCTTTTAGATAGAATAGACTTGACTTTTAAAATTATTTGGGCCAAACTAACAGCTTGTTGGTTGGTTAACCCTAGAAACAGAATATGCCCTGTGATACTTAATAAATAAATTTATCTCTAATATAGTATTACCATAGTCAGTCAGTATGTTAAGTATTTTCTCTTTATCAATCTAGGTATCATTTATAGATATTCATACCTTATTAATTTATATTAACAATGTCTGAACGCGCTAATCTCATGAACTCGACTGATTTCAAAAATTATTTTCCCATGGATTTGTAAATGATCTCTGCTAAAGACTAATATGTATCACGCGTGAAGCCGGGACGGACCCTAGTATGCAAAATAATAATAATTGTTTCTTTAATTTTATAGTAAAAAACGCATCTAACGTTGGTTTTAATGAAATACGATGGTAAGTGAAACCTATTTCAGGTACCGCTGGTCTAAGATATGTTATTAGTTTTACAAGAAATAAAATGTCATATGGATAAACTCTTTATTTTGCTCTCCTCGAACAGATGCCAATTAGTATATAAAAATGAATGCTATTTAAAACAATGCATAAATCTCTTTATACCTATATTTTAAATGAAAATAATGTACTATATAATCTGTGCCGCAAATAAAAAATATGCTAGAATAAAATGTTCGCCCGAGAGAAATTATCCTTTTGAAATATGACAAAAATCAAGCAGAAATAGGAACCGAAAATCGGGTTTCATATTTTTTAGGTTAAGACATTGTTAGGCTTTTTGTATACATTGTTATAATGAGGCGAGTTTCGAGGGTCCACCGTGGGAATAATAAAAAATATATTATGTCCAGTTTAGAGGTTACGGATTCATGGAAGATTTTACTGTAGCGCGTTATCCACAGGCCATTCTTTGAGTGTGTACTTTGGGAGAAATGTGAGACATTTTTGTTCTGACAGAGTACGACTAACAATTAAGTAAATGATACAAACAGTTTAGTAATATTAGAAGTACTGTATGCTATTTCAACACCGAGGTAAAAATGGATATACGTGTGAGTCAATTATTGAAACTAGAAGGAGTCTAGAGAAGTCATTAACGTCCACATTATATCTTCATCATAGTTTTTCATAATTAGCGCAAAGCGTATAAATGACTATGTTAAAAACGTGGCTTCAAATAACCCACTTTGTATTCTTTATTCACTTCTTTATTAGCTACACCAATTTGTTTGCATGTTTGACACCTTTAGACTTCATTTTGACCTATACATTATCATGGATCGGTGAAAATACCTTGAGTTTATCTTATTATTTCGAGGATAATTGCTAGGCTTAAATAATTTCTTTGCGTATACTCTATATATGAACATTGAGATATTATAGTTGATTTGATCATTAGAACTAGTTTTTCATTATATTTTAAAGCTATATTTATAGAATATTGTTTCTGTACATTACATCTGGTTAATGGAATATGAAGTAATTGCCTTGTGAGCATAACTGTGAGGGGACACACACAAACTCCGTATATCACAGCTCTAAGAGCACTTAGGACTATTTCCTAGAGTGCTTGAACATAATTCAAGACATTGGAGACCACGGACCATTATTAGCATAAATTATGCTTGATTGAGCGACACACGGAAGTTGCATTACGTTCTGTGGTGACTGATGCGGGGTCCCGTGCCCCTTGTGGGGCATACATTGGACATAATGTTTGATTGATCGATTTTCTTTTAAAGGTGATGAATTTGGTAGAAGGAAAGTTTTATTCTAGAAGATTCGATACAATGAAAGTTTTGGAAAATTTAATAAATATGGTATGTATGGGTCAGAATATATTTTAGTTACGCGGTTCAGAAGATGCGATGATTAAAGGAATGTCGGATTAGAAAATACAGATTACAACATCTTGTTACTTTTCAATAAAATTTACATGAGCAATATTATAAAGCCGAATAGTTTGTTTGTTTGTTTGAACGCACCATTCTGTGGAAATGCTGGTCCGATTTTAATTTCTTTCAGTGTTAGATAGCCCATTTATTGATGAAAGCTATAGACTATATATATACCACGGGTGAAGCCGGGGCCTACCGCTAGTTTTAGGATATTCTCCAAACTCATTTAACATTTATGTAAATCTTTAAAAATATTTTATTCTTGCGTATGTTTATTTACAAACTAAATTTAAACAGCGATCCTTTGTCCTTCGTCAGGATTAAATTAAACTGTTTACTGCTGTGAAACATAAAAGACGGAGATAATTTCGTTGAGTTTATAATATAAATAGCATTTCGCCCGCGGCTGTAGTTAATGCTTAGTTAAAGAAAATTAACAGCAACTGTCAAACATTTGACATATTTAACATACAGAATAAATAAATTTCTAAATGATAAACGCATCGTCATTGGTCTTCCCATGGCAATGAAATGTTTTATGCAGTAAGATAAGTCTCTCTCGCCACTTATTTAAGGTAAACTTGGCTAAACACAAAGGTAATTGATGAAGTAATCTTTCAACGAATACTCCCAACTACGGAATCAATTGGTCTGTTATTCTGTTAGCTACTATAATGTAGGGATGCGAACTATACTACGAAACTAAGAAAGTACTGCTAAGATTACTAGTATTTTGATAAATTCTTCTCCCAATAGGATAAAAATACGTAATTTTGTACCACGAAAATTTTTTTGTGAGTGAGTATATTAAGGTGAAGCTGCAAGTAACAGCTAGTCATATTATAAAATCGATATGTTGCGATGTAAAAGAAATACAAACAAATATACTCTTGCAATTATATTATTAGATAAGGTTTTGCATTCAGTATGTTGTACACGCATTATTTTTTCTTTAGCTATAACCGGAGGCCCCTATTCTTTTCCCTACCCTTCCCAGTCCATTCCTTTATTCCCGTCAATCCTTTCCTTATGACTCCTTGACCCCTTTAAAGTGGACAACGCATTTGCTACGGCCCTACCTCTGCAAATGTTGATGGGCGATAGTGATCAATCACCATCAGGTGAACCACCGGCTCAGTTGCTTTGATTTAAAAAAAGCTTAAAGAATACAAAAACATTGAGAATATTAGATATAAAAATGTCTATTCCTAACTATAACAATAATATTTAATGAGACACAGGGGGCCAGGTTAGGGTTTGTTCCTTTTTCGATAAAAGCATTACAATAAAAGATAATAGGTTGGACCGTTATTATTGTAAACAGCTTTGCCTTTACAAAAACTGAATAAAATGCTTATAATTTCTAGCCCTTAGTTTCATATTATTCCTAAATGTAAAAATTATGTTAATAGGTACACGAATTTAGGAAATATCAAATAAAAATAGTCAGTCCCGGGGTTTTACCCGTATAGTAAATAGTACTGATGTTATTTTAGGAAAAATGTTGTTTATAATCCTTTTAGCTACAGTATATGACTGAAGAAACCGCCACGTCATTACAAAATGTATGGTGGTTGCAGAGTACTGGGCAAGGCACTAGGGTTTTCCTAGGTCCTTCCCCACAGGCTGATTAGCTTTGTGGAGGAGCTGGGAATGTTTCAACCTTGACTGGTTACTCCGTTTCTTTTCACTCAAAATAGGCGCTTGACGTCGAGTCGCGGAAACATTTTTGTATTATTACTTATAATCGGTTTTATTCATATAAATTTATTTATTTATTTATAATGCTTTATTGCACAAACTTAGACAAAAACAGCAATAATACAATAAAAAGAAAAAATACATCGTTTGTGCAAGAGGCGGCCTTATTGCTTAATAGCAATCTCTGTCAGGCAACCTGGTTGGAAAGGAAATGTACGAAGTTCTGAGATATATAGTGACTTAAAGATTTTAAGCTCTATGATATTACGTACTTTACTGGTAGTTGTTGCTTGAAAGACATAAAATATTTAATACTCAGAGGTTCTATCAAATATGTTTGTTATAATTAATATTATTGCCTCACTAGAGAGTGGACCAGTGAATTACAAAACATATCTGTTGCACACTGAAAAAAATAGATAGAATTTGTTATTTCCCAAAACATATTTCATGTATTTTTATAAGTTATCGATTAATCAATTAACAACCATACAATCGAAACAAAACAATGTAACAATAAATTTTTATCTCCCAGATTTCTTTAATAAAATCACTTGAACTACTTTTGGCACGGTAAGAAAGTTCAAGCGCAGTTATAATAGTCGAATGTCACTTGTTAAAACTTACTAACTACTCTCATGTAAAAAAATGTCCTCGACATGAAACAAGATGTGGAAAATCTGAGGAAAATAAAATCGGTCGTGGGCAAATTGGACGCATGACTCTAAGGGTTCGGTAGAAATTAACTAGAGCAACTGCAGGATCGGTCAGTAATCCAATTTATGACCGTGCGCACTGCTGCTTAACCTCGAATTTTTGTTGTTATAGCAGCAACGGAAAAACATTGCTCTGTCAATATGAACTTTCCAATTATCACGGTTCATTAGATACAGACGGATGGAAAGACACACAGACGGTCTAGACAGTAATGCCTATTTTTAGGACTCAATAGTATTCACCAGCTCTAACCCGTGGCTTCGCACGCGTCAAGTTTGAAGTAAAACCCCTCCCCCCCCTTTTCTGATAAATTCCTTTTCCCCCTATCTTAAAAAAAATCCATGAAAATCTGTTCCGTTATTTTAAAGATCTAAGCATACAAACGCACAGACCGAACGCAACTTCGTTTTATAATACTGGGTGATGAATGGCGATATATAAAATACAAGATGTCATCAGATGATGATGATGATTTGTATCACTGTTAAATCAATTTCTGATAAATAACATCGTTTTTCACTAATGAATTGTTAATTTATTTATAGAAATGTTCACAGCAGTAGACAATAACGCCCCGCGGCGTTGCACGTGCATCCCGGAGTCTCGGTGAAATGTCAAACAGTCTGCCCGGGGCGGGTTATTCATTATTGTTTTCATTTGCGTTTAAATTTTAAATATATAGCTTATTTTTCTTTATGAGGATGGCCGTTTCGAATAGTAAAAGCTTATTATTCTGTAAGATTATTTTATTAATGAAAACAAATTAAATAAATACAATTATATCATTGTCGAACTTTTCAAAAGATATATTAAAAAACAGCTGATATTAAGCGGATATTTCATATTTATTCTGGTTTCATCTGGATTTTAATTGCGATTTAGATTTTGGATTATTATACAGAAAGCGTTCAAAGAACATTATTGTATTGATAAACTTCTTTTTCGAGGACATCGGTTAATAGTATATCTCGAACTGCTCGATGGTTAATGGTGAGTCTATATAATGATAAATCAAAAGTGCGTAGATGAATACAATTGAATAAATAAATATTAATGTTTGAGTAAAAAATCACTAAAAAAAGTGAAGTCCCGTGTCCACTAGTGAGGTATGGGGCAGATGATCGGGAATTGAACCCAGGACCCCTCGGTTCTACGCTCACGCGTTAACCATTGTGCCAAGGAGGCGATCACAATACATAATACGGTGATAATTCAATTGTCATTTGAAAACACACTATTTAAGAATAAAATAATTAAACATTACAATAAATACAGGTTATTGCTAATACCCAACATAAAAAATACGATAATTCAAGCCATCTCAACACACATTGTAATATAATACAAAAACACAAAATCAATATTTCATGAAGGTTATAAAAATAGTGAAAAACAATTTAGTGAACCCCCGTCAAACCTGGGGGTCGAGTGGGGTCAAGCGCTTTTATTTTTAAAGCTTTTATATCTTTTTATCCGCTCTATACTACCTGTATTTGAACGTAACTTCACTTTTGTTATATGATATTATATATACCAATACATAATATCAAGTGTCTTTTTCTTTTGCAATGTTTATTTGTCTGATTTGATCCATTCAAATTCGGACAATTACTTTTTATTCAACTGGTCTTCTTTCAGAAACGTATTTGAATATGATTGGATTACGTCTTGTTATAGTATTATGGTATCTGTGGTCTTACTCTAAACTATATCACATAGGCGGCCTGTGTCCCTGTACTGGAAATCAATATGACTTAATAATTATGATGATGAAAACGTTTGAAACACATTTCTTTATTCATGATTAAATACATAACGCACCGTTCTTCGCAACGTTCGTTAAAGAGTTTTCTTGTGTTTGATTTTCCGTGAGTATTACGCATTTAAAATTTAAGACTTTTTAACAGTCGCTCGCTGTAAAGCGTTCGAAACGTCGGGATAAATAATATCCTACTAATATTATAAACGCGAAAGTTTGTTAGTATGGATGGATCTATGTATGTATGGATGTTTGTTACTCTTTCACACATAAACTACTAAATCGATTGCAATGAAATTTGGTACGTAGATAGCTGGACAGCTGGAATAACATATAGGCAACTTTTTATCCTTATATTCCTGTGGGATACAGACTTACGCGGGTGAAACCGCGGGGCGCAGCTAGTAATGAATATATGACATAAAAATATTTTCTAAATTTGATCGTTAAATACGCTAAATATCTAAATGTATGATGCTTAGGTAAACCAAATATCTTCGAGGAAGAAATAACAATAAGATGTAAGAAAAAGAAAAAAATATAACGTATATAGAAAACGAAAAGGTCAATAACCTCATTAGTCAAACACCTGACGAAAAAGTTTCATTATAATTAGATTGATTTTTATAAAATTAGAAATATTGTGAATTTATAAGTTGTAAGTTATATTATTAACTTGTTACAAGTTTTATAATTGGACACTTCGTCGAGTTCTAGTTAAAAATGCTTTTGTTACTGAATTTCTTGTTATTTAAGTTAAGAAAAACCTCTAAAAAAGCGTACCTAAAAATAAGTCAATAAAATTGAATAAATAATGTTTTAAGACTATGTGTTCACACATGTAATACTATACTTTCTTTCTTTCTGTCCTTTCTACGTAACCGCCAATCTGGTCACATGAACTGTGGACACGGACACTATCTCATTTTTATTAATATTTATTTAAAGCGATATTATTTAGATTGTAGGGAGGAGAATTACCTTTCTCTTCTTAAAAAAGGTTATCGATTCGAATGCATTTTGGTGTTTGGCACCTCATAACTTCTTACTGGGTGAACTGGTTTTCATGATTCTTTATATTCGAAAGCTGGTTTCTCCCATGTGATCCCGTTTTAATTTGGTCTATTTCTGGTAATTTGAAAGCGGTTGATTATTTTGTTAAAAATGATTACCTATAATACGTTTTGTTTTTTTGTTTATGTTAACGAATATAATTCCAATTTGAACGTCACAAGTTATAATGTATGTAATGTAATAATTTTCTCTGATTAACGTCGCTTGGGACAGGACCAAGGGGCCTGGAATCTCGAGATTACGTCATTTCCGTGATGTAATAACCTATGACGTCACTCAGTGGAGTGGAATGACAGATACGGCGCGTGAAGGGCAGGGTATTTGGTAATATGTTATAGTGTACTTTAGAAGTATACTTTGTACGATTATATGAGTTCTATGAAATATACAGGACACTAGAAAAAACTGGAATTCTGATTTTATTGTATACTAGCTGCACCCGGCAAACGCCGTTCTGCCTTACTCTGATCATTTAAAGGTATGAAAAATAGATGTTAGCCGATTCTCACACATACCCAATACGCATACAAAATTTCATAAGAATCGGTCAAGCCGTTTCGGAGGAGTATGGCAGCGAAAAGTGTGACACGAGAATTTTATATATTAGATGTAGTTACCGACATAACACTATATCACACTAATATTATAAATGTGACAGTTTTTTTTTGTTTGGATGTTCGTCCGTCAATCACGCTGAAACTACTGAACGGATTTTGATGAAATTTGCTATACAGACAGGGTATGAATTGACTTTGGTGATAGAATACTTTGCTTTTACTTACCCCTCCCAGTCCTTCACTTTCATCAATTTTTTTCTTAATCCCTCGCCAGTTTAAACTCATGCCTCTCCAAATGTTCATGGGCGGTGGCGAGGCGACCCACCAGCTCCATTGCCGACGATGACACAAAAAAAGCGGCAACAACGTTTCGAATAAAATTATGTAATTTTATTATACGTTGATTAATTACATAATCTTGTTTGTGAAGAGCACGAATTAAATGTCAAATAATAATAACTTTGAAGACGCTGGTAATTCAATTACTCATCAAAGCAGACTGTGTTAGAACATTTCAGAGGAAAAACCTTTTACTTTAGTTACATTAAGGGCCGGTTTCAACACTTGATGCGAGTGCCTTTGATATCCTATTTGATACTGTTTGACATATATTTTCATACATTATTTGTAAGTATAACTGACTGAAGAGATATCCAGAAGCTGTGGCAGCGGCCATGCTTTTTTTGTCATATCTGTGCGTAAAATTTCACGCAATTTTTTCATAAAAGCGTAAGGTTCAGTGTTTGAAGATTTGTTGTATTCTTTTTAAGAAAAAATTAAGCAGATCCTTTTAAAAATTTCATTATTTTATTTATTGTATGGATATTATGCGAAAAGTTGTAATTTTCCATTCGTTTCGCTTCTGCTAGAAACGTAAGGAAGTTTTTTTAATATCATGAACTAATTAATTCCCTGTGATAACACAACGATACAGAATAATTTCTGAGAAAAATGTTTACTTTCAGAAAATAGATGCTAGATTAAATTACGAAAAAATGTTTTATTTATATCTACCTACTACAAGAATAAAATTATTGTACAATCAAGTTATTAAAACTCTTAAAAGCACGGCCAAATTAAAATGCAAATTTCAACCTGCCAAGAAATTTTGGGCGGAGCGCCAAACGCATAAATAATTTGTATTACATAATAATCATTAAGCAAATATTAATTGTTTTTCAACGTGGTTTCAATTAAACAAGATACATTTTTAAAAATATAAATTAATATACTATGTGTATAACGGACAACGATTTTAATACAATGCTTCTTTCAACTCACGCATGTCCGTCTATGCAGATAGCCGAAACGTATGAGCCTATATAAAGCTCTTTGGAATAACGCGTATTGTGGTCAGCGTGACAAGAACCATCTGAAGATCTCCAGATAAAATCTACTGATTAAACTTATCACTTCGATGTACATCGCTTCCTTAGTTACACGTGTTAGTACGAGAAATCAATCAAAAGCTTCCATGCATTTGAAACGTAATCTTCAATCGACAAATTGCTGATTAAAGTTCGATATTGAAACCCAGCATAAAGAATGTAAACATGAAAGACTTAATTCTTTTGTTTGTTATCATTAGAAAGATACTTCTTTGCCGAGTGACATAGGGTCTATTTTACTGTAGCAAGTATTGTTTACGTTTATATAAAAGCGTCTACGGCTTCATTCGTTCAATATATCGCTTGAAGGTTATTTGTATAGTGTATTCACATTAGTTTTTGGTCATGTGTGTGTTTCATCTTCAATGGAGATATCCATGGTACATCCATGCTTATATCTTAATACATATTATAAAGCGCTTAGAAAGCGGTATAAAACATATCATTCCCACGGGATCCTTTGAGCACCCGGGTGAAACCGCGAGACGCAGCTAGTCGGCATATAAATTGTATGCAATATTCACCAATTTCCCTATAGCGGAACACATTTATAACATCAACATAGTCTAGTAAAACTATCAACACAATTTTAGTAAGATTCCAAAATATTCATTTATTAATTAACAAATAATGTAATTAACAAATAATTACTTAACGGCTTTCGCACGAAATTTATTTACCGAGCGCTCTCATTAAGTCTTAAAGGGTAGATAAAGCATTTTATCTCAATAATTTAAGTAAAATGCTGAAAATACGTTTACAAGAAGTAGTTTAAGGTACTTATTCCAATAAATATTTGTTTTATATAGAAATCTTATGAGATGTCTTTGTGATACCGGTATTAATGAAATTTGGAAATTTGTTTTTCGAAAAATGATCCTTAATGTGTTGCAATAGGAATATAACTTTGTCTGTAGATTTGTCCACTTGTGAAAACGCCAAGTGCTGCGCCTTGTGTTTTAAAATCAAATGTTGAAAGTGCAATTTCCTATATAGATAATTATAATGTAAAAAAAACTATTTAAATCCGTTATGTATTGTTTTTATTTGTAAACCGTACATAACAATGGTGTAAGTGTAGTCCCGTGTCCCCTAGTGGGGTTTGGGGCGGATGATATTCATCTGTTTCACTGATCGATTTTCTTTATGGACAAGAAGGTGATCAGCCTTCTATATCCTGCCAGACCGAGACATTTTTTTGTGCGTCCCCACCGGGATTCGAACTCAGGACCTCTCGGTTTTACACTCACGCGTTAACAACTATACCAGGGAGGCTACCATAACAATGGTAGTAGATGTTTATTTGAACAAACATCTGAAATAAACCAGACATAGCTACCAATACAACATATCACTTGGAGTGGCGTCCGTTTGATCCTGCCATCCAAATGGTAAGCTTCAATAATTTAATAGATTTATATATATTTGCAGTCCAAATTATACGTCAAAACAATAATACGTCAAAATACGTCATCACGTAGATGGAAAAAAATGTTTGTTGTAGTTAAGAAAAAATCAATGATAATATGACAATACAAGAAATTCAATTATAATATAACAGGTCAGGAAAATTAGCTTTTCATTAGTGACGCATATATCATCAAGATAATTTACAGTAATAAATCCACTTGAAATCAAGCCGTTGGGATGCTGATTACCTAGTGAATGCTATATATTTATCACAAAAACTGCTGAACCTATTTTGATGAAACTTACACTGATTCCTAAGTTGGAGCACTCGAACACAATTTTAAAATCATTCCAATGCGAATTGTAACTTTTAAATGATGCCTGGACAAATATAAATACAATTATTACATTTCGCACACATAATAAAAAGCCTTTATCTAATAATATGTGTCTGTAATACACATCGAATTAATAATCTCCTTATTTGAAGTCGGTTAAAAAAGACCTTGCAGCTTTCGACATTATTCAATTAATACAAAATACGTAGGTATTTGACGATCTTTTCACTGTTTGTATAATTAATTATAATAATTATATAGTTCTGGATACTATACTGGCCTATATATAGACTAGCTGTTGCCCGCAGCTACACATATATGGCCAAAATAAATTATCATGGTACAAACTTTCATACTCTATTTTATCTCCTTGGGGGTAGAATTTATCAAAATTCTACTTACTTATCCTACTTAGATGCCTTCGTCATAACATCTAACCACATGCCAAATTTCAGACCAAACCGTCCAGTGGTTTGGACTGTCCGTTGATAGATCATGTCAGTCAGTCACCTTTCAGCTATATTTAAATAAAAATATACATAAATAAACTATTAAAAAAATACATTACCATAGGAAAGCAAAAAATAAAACTGTTATAACGAATTTCGAAAGCATCCACAATATTTTATGTCAAGCAAAAATAGCTTCAGCTACTACTAAAGCGATTCTTAAAACCATTTAAAAAGAAACTTTCATCCGAACGAAAGTAGCGGTTTCCCGGTATTTAGTAGCAAGTTAAATCCGAGTGTTTTAAAACTTTCTCACCACTTCAAAATTGTACTGTGAAGTCTGCTCTTTTTACTACGAACGGAATTTTTGGGATCCTAAAAACAGATTCAAAGATACCTATAATAACTTGCACAGCATCTGAAAGTGTATAACTCAACCGATTTTGATGAAATTTGGCATTTTATGTGTAATTTGGTCCAACTTAAGATAGATGATAGTTTTTATTTCGATTAATTATCCCAGTAATAAATGATCTTGATATTTTTAATTATTACTCAGCCGCAGTAACGCATGGCTGGGTATGCTAGTGTATGTATATATTCCTTAAAGATAATAGTGAGAACTATATCTTTTTTAACACACTTTTATATTAGCATGAACTGTATATTTGTATGTTCGCTACATACCTTTAAACTCGATATTGAACCACTTTAAACGGACATTTCAAACTTTACACTTATCAAACATCGGTGACAATCATTTCATGAGAGTAAATAAATAAATAATGTTTAGGTGGTAGGAAAGCGGCATGATCAAGAACCAAAACGCACAATTCTAGCAATGGAATATGACCGAAAACTTCGTATGATAACTATTTATAAGTAATACTATTAATGTAAGCAGGGCAATTAATATAGTCTAAAGATGATAATAATTGACAATCTTAATAGCTAATTTATCTTAATCAAAGTTATGCAATAACTTATTATTGCATAATTTTTATCGCGGGCTTTGAACGCGGCGACCGAATCAAAAGATTCTTTGATTTCTAAATGTACTAATATT
>NC_052130.1:5254517-5295549 GCF_012273895.1 Zerene cesonia | reverse complement strand
TCATGAATTTACAACGAGATCGTCTTATATATGCCCTGTTATATTCTCGACTCGTCTGCATATAAGACGATTTTCTAAAACCGTTGTATACGTGGCCTAGTTAGGTTTAACTAGATAAGGTCTAATGCAATTTATCAGTCGATGTTCAAAGCAAGTTTACCCAGCTTTTACATAGCGATGCAAACTGACTGCATAGCAAGATATTGCTATTTGGATACAGTTTGAATATTTTATAGGAAACATTTTTGTTGGTGGTACATGCTCTTAGAAATCAATCGAAGTGTCTTTGTATGGCTTATAAAAGTATATATATATATTATTTATAAGGTATTTAACAAAACAGCTATAAAAATTACGTTGATATTTTTGAAATTTTCCGGGTAATCTCCGAAATGATGAAGGCCAATTTTGAAAATACTTAACTTGCAGAAACAATTAATAAATCACTTTAAAATATACGTTAAAATATATTAGTTATATTAACGAAATTTATTAGTTCTTTAAAATTGCGTAATATACAATATAAAAAACATACCTTAAATTTTTTCAAATTATATTCAACACTATCGCATAGGACTGAAAGTCTCAAATCGAATGAAAATATTGTGTCAACTTTCTATACTTGAAAGTTGAAACTCGACTCGGGGAGATATTTCATAGATTAAAGATCTCGTAGACAGTAAAAATGAGTTTTTATCCTTTGATCCAAGCATTTATCACATTTATCGTGCTATTATAATTATTTAGTTTTACAAAGTTTTTAAAATGTTATGTAATAGAGAATTTTATTTAAGAAAATATTATAAATATATTGAAAGAAAAGAAATAAATATGTTGAATTATATAAAGAATAAAAAATTATTTGCCAAGCTGCGTTAAAACCAGTAATAATATGTTTAAAGTTGGTATAAGAGATGTTTATCAAATTTTGCATTCTATTTCAGTGAAATAAGTTATTATGCTGTCAATACACAGCTAATATAAATTAGTCGCCAATGGCATATAAATTGGTTATTTTATTTATAACCTGTTCCCAAAGGTATTCTGTTCTGCAATACTAATAATATAAAACGAAATAGGGTATATTTTGATTAGCTCACAGTTTCGCTTGTTCATTTTCTGTATTTCATCATCATCATCAGTCTATATAAATATTCCCACTGCAAGGGCACAGGTCTCCTAAAAGGGAGTCTCCTTATTGTGGGAGTCGAGCACGCTTCGTCACGAATTGGGCCAGCTCGCACCGGGGAAGTACCACACCCCCACAGAAAACCGGCGTGAAATAATAGCATGCTATTGTGTTTCGCATGGTGAGTGGGGGAGCCAGAAACCTATATCCTTTTCCTTACCCTTCCCAGTCCTTTCCTCTATTCCTCTCGTCAATCTTTTCTTAATCTTTTCCTAATATTTAAACTCGGCAATCCATTTGTTGGGGCGTAAGGTTTTCAATTGGCCTTACGCCTCTCCAAATGTTCATGGGCGGTGGTAGCGCTTACCATGAGGCGACCCACCAGCTCCATTGCCGACTAGTGACTACCATCCAGATGTCACATGTCGTGCAACTTTTGATTCTTTGACATGTCGGTTTTCTCACTATGTTTTCCTCCACCATTTTGTACAGTTATGACGTGGAGAATGTTAGTGATTTTAGTTATACAATAATTACATAAACATCTGTTTAAATATTTTCGTAAAATGCAATTTTTAATTTACTAACTATTAATTAAGGGTTAACCTTATTTAGTTCGTCTCCATTTTCATTCCATACTGGACGCTCGTCCCGGCTACGTCCAGATATCAGGCTTCCTGTTTCATCCCAAGGGAGCAATTAATCGAGATAAAAAGAATCCTATCACTCAAGGCATACCCTGTTTGTAACCAAATTTCGTCAAAATCCGTTCAATAATTTCAGCGTGATTGAAGGACAAATATCCAAAGAGGCAAACTTTCACATTTATAAAATTAGTGTGATACATATAAATAAATGTATCTTTCTTTTTCGTTTCTAAATACGGAAGTTGTCTCGATAAAATTTCCACGGAAATAAAACGATAGGCATTTTACATTTAAAGTCGAAACGTAAATTAAAAGGGCCTTTTATGAAAATGATTTAGATTGATTGGACTTTCTAGGAACAATATCAATAATGGATGGATATTGGAATTAATTTTGAAAGAATTGAATATTGATCGTTTATTAATTTTTTAGGTTTGTTATTTAAGGTTTATGTGTTTAAAGTAATTGTATTATATGAAACTATCGTTCCGACCCGGTTTCGCTCGTGTTATATAATATAATACTATAGACATATTATGTCTATAGCTATCAGAGATTATGTACATGACAACGGTGAAGAAATTTTTTAAATCGGTTAAGCCATTCCTAATATTAGGGAATTATAACAAATAAATTCTTTAGCTATCAAGTATAGCTAAAGAATCTTTTTTTATAGCTAAAGAAGCTAAAGTATAGCTAAAGAATTTATTTTTGGAACATTCCTAAAATGAAAATAAATCTGAATATTTTGTGTTCATCACAGGTAAGAACTTATTTGTTAAATCCTATTATATTATAAATGCGAAAGTTTGTAAGGAAGTGTGTGTGTTTGTTACTCTTTCACGCAAAAACTAATGAACCGATTGCAATGAAATTTGGCACGTAGACAACTGGACAACTGGAATAACATATAGGCATTTTTTTATCCCGATATTCTTGACTGACTTACGCGGGTGAAACTGCGGGGCGCTACTAGTATATTATCGCTCGGAGGCCCATATCCTTTTCCTTACCCTTCCCAGTCCTTTCCTTTATTCCTATCGCCAATCCTTTCTTAATCCCTTTCCAAAAAGTCGGCAATCCATTTGTAGAGGCGTAAGGTCTGCAATGGACCTTATGCCTCTCCAAATGTTCATGGGCGGTGGTAGCGCTACCATTAGGCGTCCCACCAGCTCCATTGCCGACTGCAACATTAAAAAAAAAAAAAAAATAAGATTATCATATTAAAAACGTAGTCTAATCACGGCCTTTTGACGTTTCTTTTAATAATTTTAGTATGTACCTATACATATTTAATTTTTTAGTCAAATAGCATACAAATTCTTTATAAATTGAGAAATTTTAAAGAATAGAAATATAGAATAGGGGTGTTCCTTAGACATATAAAACCGAAAGAGTAGAAGAAATTCGATTGCTGTGGCGGGATCACGGGTGGCCGAGAAGCTAGGTGTTGCTTGCTATCTTTCAGCGAATTAAAAAGGGGTTCGTATCCCGCTTCGTCCCACCTCGTGTTCAAGTTTTTTCTATACTGTAAAATTTCTCAATATAATACTTTATTGGGTGTATAAGTATTCAATGATTGGTTAATTAATTATAAGCGTGATAGATCGAAACTATGGTACATGCAGTGTATACACTACATTCATAATAAAGTTTGTCCACTTCAGGCTCTATGGAGATTGGTCATTATAACGGAATTTGGTTGGGAGCATATTATTATGGTATGTGTATCATGTGTACACGCCCTAATAATTCATATACAAATGTTTATTAAACATGTGCAGTGTGCACACGCCTTAGCGATACATACAAATCCCCGTTTGGTATTAGCAGTGGAATCAGTTTGGGCCCATCTGACCTACTTTGATATCTGCTACAAATTTACCATATAAAATGATCACACACAAATCTCTTGCAATAACTATTTATGGCTTAAATTCGCTTGCTTTCGAACATTAGCTACGAACTGCTACGAAGCGTTGGCTACGAGGTTCAGCTACGAGGATTTGCTACGAACGGTTATCGAAATACCATTAAAACCGGTGAGAAAACAATGAGTTTTATCGCATGACAATGCTAACCAACTAAAATCACACTAATATTATAAATGTGAAATTTTGTTTGTTCGGATGTTTGTCCGTCAATCACGCTGAAACTAATGAACGGATCTCGATGAAATTTATGTGTGAGCTGACTTGGGTGACAGAATATTTTTTATCACTATTAAATGCTCCCTTGGGTTAAAACAGGAATCTTGATACACGAGCTTCTAGTTATAATATCCTACTAATATAATAAATGCGAAAGTTTGTAAGTTTGTTGCTCTTTCACGCAAAAACTACTGAACCGATTGCAACGAAATTTGGTACGTAGACAACTGGACAACTGCAATAACAATAGGCAACTTTTTATCCCGATATTTCTACGGGATACGGACTTACGGGGGTGAAACCGCGCGGCGCAGCTAGTATAAAGATAAATGAATATGATGTCTAATTCGTACGTATTTTATTTCAGATATATCGTCATCTGTATAATTTTCCTCTCAAGGAATACAGAAGCTGTTTTTCTTATATTCTGTTTGCAGATTATACAATATTCCCCTACATACCTCAGTGCACGATAAACAATGGAATTAATTAAATGAATAACAACAATATGCATCTTATTATAACTTGATGTTGGCAGAAATCGTCCTTAAGATAGGAAATTGTAGCTCTATTATATATTATCTTTAAAGATGGGGAATAATCTATACTAATATTATAAAGCTGAAGAGTTTGTTTGTTTGTTTAACTAATCTCAGGAACTACTGGACCGATTGCCGATTTGAAAAATTCTTTTAAAGTTACATAGCCCATTTATTGAGGAAGGCTATAGGCTATATATGCACCATGGGCGAAGCCGGGGCGGAGTGCTAGTATACGTATACATTTGATGTTATGTTGAAGTTTTAAAGATGTTTAACGTTTATTTTGTTATATAAAATTAACATTCACTATAGGTATGCTGTTGTCCCATTTCAGTCCGGAGTTTCTTTCGAGGATCGCAAACAATCTCTGTGCTAAATTTCATCCAAATTGGTTCAGCCGTTCTTGAGTCATAAAGAGTATTACCAAGATAATAATTATGATGACATTATCTATATTCTATGTATTTATAGAATCTCATACCAATGGTTACCCTGTAAAATACCATATATGAAATGCTTAAAATATGCTTACACATACATCTAACTAATAATGTGAATGTAAGCGTGTTTCGCTTTTTTATCCTTCTTTCGTAAGGTAGCGATTTTGTTTTATGATTTTTTTGTCTGAATATAATACATATTTCATATTAATCTAGCATACTAAAATACCACAAAGATTTCACTTGAGTGGAAGCAAAATTTACCACGTCATAATATATATACGATTTACAAAAATATTTACATATGTCACCCCGGACATAATTATTATATACAACGAGAAAATGCTATAATATCACTACATAGTATAAAACAAAGTCACTTTCTCTGTCCCCATATCCCTATGTATGCTTAAATCTTTAAAACTACGTAACGGATTTTAATCCGTTTTTTTTAATAGATAGAGTGATTTATGAGGAAGGTTTTTATGTATAATACCATCTATTAAACTACACCGAATATAACGAGTGCGAAGCCGCGGGCAAATGCTAGTTTCTTAATTAAAAATCATACATGGTAGTCTCTGCAAGAGAGAAGAATTGAGAATTATTTATAAACTAGACTGTCGGCTCGACTGTCAGCCCGGCTCCGCCCGGATATCAAGATTCCTGTTTTATCCCAAGGAACCATTTAATCGGCATAATAAGTATCCTATCATCCAGGTCAGCTCAAACCCTCTCTGTGTACCAAATTTCATCAAAATCCGTTCAGTAGCTTTAGCGTGATTGTCGGACAAACATCCAAACAAACTTTTACATTTATAAGATTAGTGTCATATCTAATGTGATATCAGACTAAATCGATAACATAGTTGGGAAGCTAGAGAGTGTTATAGGGTACTTTGATGTAAGGAAATATAGTTCTCATTTATATAGGGCGATCTATTATGATGTTAATCAAATGATTCACTTCAAAATTATATAAATTTGTTATAACTGTATTTAGTTTATCTACTTGGGCAAAGTATTTTAATAATCTAGTTTTGATGGTTCATCATCATCAGCCCATATATGTACCCACTGCTGGGACACAGGTCTCCTATGTATATCCATTTAACTTTAAAACGTTATACTGTAGACGTAAATCTTAAAAATGCAAGCTGGAAATACCCTGAATATAAACGCCAATTTCTTGAAGCAAAGAATTTGAACATTAAGATATTCGAGTAAATAATTGTACATTTTCATAGCTTAATAATGTTAAACGTTTAAATTTCATAGCAAGGCGTTTTGAAGCTTGAAAAATGTTTGAAAAGAAACTCTTTATCCAATATTCGATAATAAAGAGCTCTTTAAATAGAATGGATGAGATCCTACAATCGATTGGATTCGAAATTACGAGCCTGCAATGTTTTTATACTTTATTCTTCCAATTGATGATAGTTAAAAGCGTTGTGAAATATATTCGAAGATATATATTTTGGTAACGTGTAGTTACGTTAGTTTACGTCCCTAGTAAGTACAAGCAAGTTGTTATTAGGAATAATATTTACGTACTTATATATTATTCCGGTCCCTAGACTTTTCAGTTGTACTAGTACACTAAAATATTTGTTCTATTAAGCTTGTGACACACGTACCTATAATATATATGAATATGCCCTGCTATAACAAATATAAGTTGGTGACGTCAAAGATATATAACTAGATGTGCGGTCACTAGAATATTTGTAAAGAAAAGATATCATAATGTACCTTGATATAATCTATATTGATGTATAATACAGCTACGGCCTTTACGTACAAATATGTACCTATATTTGTGATTAAATATTGCACGTCAGTCTTATGTATTTTATTCATTTATTTTGTATATGACTGTCGTATTGACTATTGAAAATCGTTTTTCAAATAAAACCTGGCTGAATTCATAAATGCTCTATCCAATACGTATACAAATAATAATTTTTTTTTTTTTATGTTTCATTCGGCAATGGAGCTGGTGGGTCGCCTGATGGTAAGCGCTACCACCACCCATAAACATTTGTAGAGGCGTAAAGTCGATTACAGCCCTTACGCCTCTACAAATGGATTGCCGACTTTAAATTGGGAAGGGATTAAGAAAGGATTGATGAGAGGAATAAAGGAAAGGACTGGGAAGAGGAAGGAAAAGGATATGGGCCTCCGGCTCCCCCACTCACCGAACGAAACACAGCAGAATGCTATTTCACGCCGGTCTTCTGTGGGGGTGTGGTACTTCCCCGGTGCGAGCTGGCCCAATTCGTGCCGAAGCGTGCTCGACTACCACATACATAACTATCAAAGAGTCATGAAGTTTTGAAACAAACCTTTACATTGCTAATTGGCTTTGCTATTTACGAATCAGCTAAAGACACTGCTTCTAGAATTGAAACCTTATTTGCAATGAACTAAAAGCGACTTCTTGTTTATACAGTGATATAAACAAAGTTTAAAAGTGGTTCATTCCGGTGCAGCTAAAGTTTCAAGTGTTCAGGCCATTTGTATTGCCTCGGCTTAATTACCCCGGAATAACTAACTTGAGTATTGCGTTCAGGCCTCTGTACTATGGAGAGTAATGTAGCCAAGAATATGGGCTTAAGAAACTACATTGAATTAGAAGCGAAATTTTTAACGAAAATCCTTGAAATTGCTAGAATTAGACTAAATATAAATGGCGAAATATAATAAATACTTGATGCACCAGAATTCAAATAAGATAAAAACACAATTGAATTTATATGATACCATTTTTCCTTCAGAAAAAAGGACTAAACTACAATAATTCCAATACAGATAGAATCGCGTAAATTGGTAAAAAAAAACCACGGAGTTATCAACGAAACCAAAAAAATATACAGTCGATTTGAGAACCTCCTTCCTTTTTGGCAACGTTACTTAAAAAGGGATAATATTATGATTTTTTTTTCATTTCTATAGAAGGAAAGATATTGTATTCAGTTTGTTTGTTACAATTTAACATAAAAAATACAGTTTAAAACTACATACTTACATATTATGCTATGCTCTTTTTATCTGAGGTCAACCCAGGGGGAGGGGCAAGTTTAAATTGTTACTTGAAAATGGATTAAGTCACTGTGTCATATGGAAATTTGTATGCTTATGTTTCTACGTGAATTGAAACGGTGGAAAATTAGCGCCGGATTTTTTATTGACGTGACAACGTCTTAAATTAGGTTGCGGCTCGGAGTCACTCATGAAAAAGTGTAACGCCCGGTAACGTTACGTTGAGTCACCGAACTATGATCGGTCCGCCGCGCGCGCAGCACTAGAGAATTAGGCGCATTGAATCGGCGCGTGCTTGTGTCTCTGTCTCTGTCTTTTTAGTAAACAAAATATGTTTTCTATAGTTAAAATTTGTGCAATTCTTATTTTCATTCAATTCTTTGTTCCTATTGTGCAATTTAATAATATTCATATCAATAAATATTCTACCGAGAAAAAGACGTTGTCACGTAAAATCTTCGCCCTTAAAACCGACTTTACAGGCAACCATTTTTTTTTTATTAAAAATGTCATAAATCGCTTGTATATAAAACGTTCCAGACGGTGAAGTCCTGAAACATCAATGTCTGAACCTAGTTTATATTGTTATCTTATTGTAATATTGATGTTTAATTGTTATCTAGTTTTGTGGTTACTAGCCACTATCGAAATATGTGATAGACCGAGGTAATACTGAGGTTAACACAGAATATGTAGTTTACTTGTTAGATAAATATCTATGACTACTATCTTCCAAAAAGAAAAATCGTAAAGCTTATAACTAACACACATAACAATAAAATATAATAAAGTAAAAATAACTATTAACTCGTTCAACAGAAAGAAAGAAAGAAAAACTTGTTTTACTAGCTGCGCCCTGCGGTTTCATCTGCGTAAGTCCGTATCCGCAGGAAAACCGGGGTAAAAAGCCAATATGTTATTCCAGTTATCCAGCTATCTACGTACCAAATTTCTTTGCAATCGGTTTAGTAGTTATTGCGTGAAGGTTTAACAAAGATACACATACAAATACATCCATCCTCACAAACTTACGCATTTACGAGTACAATATTAGTAGGATAGGATAGGATTTACTAACTTACACATTAAAATAATCAATAAATAATTTCAAACATATTCTCATATTTCGCTTTAACGTCATTTCAAATCTTATTCACGAGTATTTTACTTCTAGAGATCTTATACAAAAGCGGCCATTTACAAAATTAATTTTGCTTATAGTGCCAAGTTTTGGGAACACTATATTGCTAACTACGTGAACTACTAAATCACTTTCTGATGCTGTTTTTATCTCGACTTCATATGAGGGAATATTTCAATATGTTCACAATACAACCTCTGGTAAGCCAGGGTAAGGAACTAGCTTACTCTGTCTTTATATATGTTTATATAAGAATATACATACCAAAATCTGCATAATATATACAGTTTATGTACAGATTTTGATTTCCTTTGGCTTCTCAGCTTTTTCTAAATAATTAATCAGATTCTTCATCACCATACAAGTCTATTTTAGTTTAAACTCTCTTTGAAGTCAATGAGTCCGTACTCTGAGCTTTTACTGTGGCGTTTCAAGTATTTTATTTGTGAGAGTATATTGAGTTATTTGTAAGACATTTGGAGTGGTTCGTTGCTTAAGCACAGAATAATTAGGTACTTAAATATTGTGTCTTGAGTTTGGTATCGACCATTTTCTTTTAAACTCATCTATGATATGTCACCATAATAATATATACATAGTTGGATTACGATCTGGCGGGAATATAATGAAAAATTATGATTTATATTGCAAATTTTAGGGATGACAATTGTTTGACAGTTTGCAATCGCGCCAGTTAAATTACAATTTAACGGTTTAATTTTTCGTTTTATAGTCTTCAAATGCTTTATAAATTTAGCTAGGGCCGTGTTCCATCGATACATGTTTGTAAGCATTGAAATAATGATAAGATTTTGTAGCATTGAAATAATGTTTCGTATTGGTTGCGATGGTTTTAATCATCTCAATAGATGGCGTGGGGTGTCCCTTAGGCACATAAAACCGAAAGCGTAGAAGAAATTCGATTACTGTGGCGGGATCACGGGTGGTCGAGAGGCTAGGCGTTGCTACAGTTTCGCCAAATGACGCGGATTCGAATCCCGCCTCGTGATACATTTTTTTCTATTTCTTCAAAATTTTTCAGTTTAACAGTTATTGCAATGGTACTGCGACAGATACAAACAGAAAATATTGTATACTAGATAATTGGAAATTAAATAACTCCATATAGTTTTCTCTTATGCGCCTCAGTCTAAAAACCTGCCTTTACGAACCTACGGTATTTCAATCCACAACAACCTAAAAAAAAGCTAATGAACTGGAAGTGTAGCATTTTCTTAATCAGCAAAGTCACAAAGAACTAATTTGAGTACCATCACATTTTTAGTTTGCCGACTCGAATGACTTTCTGATGTCAAGGTTGGAGCTGGAGGTCAGGCGGGTGAGCAGATTGACCGTGTATGGAAGGGATTATATCGACCAATTATATATGTTTTGTAGGCTATTTTAAATGTTAGCTTTATTTAGCTTTAGCCAATATATTAGAATTATATATAATTAAAAGTAAAACGCCTTCAAATTGTAGAAGTATACCAAATTTAAATGTGATCACAAGGTAGGCATCAGTTTTTAAATAAAATGAATCATAAACATCAGTTCACACATAAGTTCTCAGTTTTGACTCAAAAAATACAGTTCATTTGTATCACTGCCTTTTTTGAAGACGGTTACAAAAAGTTATTTCTCCATTGGCCAGTACAAAAGGGCAAAAATTCCACAACGATTGTACGTTCGTATTTCACTTAAATTGCTTTTAATTAAAAGTAAAATAGACTATTATACAGCAAATATTGTTAACACAAGGGTCGGGGCAATTAAGCAGTTGATATCGTAATAGTGAAGTGGGTTCAGATTTCGACCTTGTTCTCACATTCTTTGCTCCCAAATTGTTAGAGAGACGGCTCAGTGGTGACGTATTGAATTTATTGTTGAGTCATGTAAAAACAACACAAGAGAAACAATTTAAAAACCATAATTTGGAAACATTGTGTTAATATCACACTTACAAATTGTGATGCAACATATAAACTATTTTCAATATAAATGTAATACATACATGTTAATGATAGAATAAACACAATTTTATCACTTGTACTCATACAGAGTATACGTAAGGAAATTCCAAATCAGGATTATAAGATATATTGATGCAATTCATGTGTCCTTACCGATCCGATTTATAAGTGTATAAAGATAATTCTGTTAGAGTCTAAAGAAGTCGACATACAAATATACAAACAAACAGGTGAAGCTAATATAAGCGTGTTAATATTAATAAATAGAAATAAACTACACGTTCGACTATAAAAATCATGTTAGTATAAATATAAAATGAAATAAAAGTGAAATCATACAGACATAAATTTATATTGTGTTAATTTATCTAAACATGGCATACCTTTGGGTTACCAAACGCATGCTCGTCTTCTGAATAAAAATTAGACCGATTGAAAATATAATTTTTCTGGAATATTCATCATTATTTTGAATACTTTTTTAAATGCACACATCACACAACGAATGACAGATAAACCGAAGTATGCTTATATTATTTATTAGGTACAAAATAATACGACCCAGGTTAGATAAAACCTATTATTGGGCTTTTTAAATACTAGATTTGCTTCGGTTGGAGGTCACACTGAAAGAGGGAAGTAAATAAAGTACTTGAGTGGACTCTTCCACAAACACAGCGTAGGTATTTGGTTTTTGTTGAAGTACGTACGATTGCAGATCGAGCATTATAAGTTAAATTACAAAATCTTTGTTGATTTTCCAACTAGAAGCACTATGTTTTATGATGAATAGACATTTCCTCACCGAATGATCGGTTAAATTAAACGTTGTGAATTTTTCTCAAAAGCTCAAAATGTGTTTTGGATTTTCTCTTCCTAACATCAAATTATATTTCCATTAATTATGTGTTCGGTGGACTATGGCCTAAACCCTCATAGCAGGCCTGTATTCCAGTAGTGGGAACATATATGGGCTGATGATGATGAAGATGTTATTTTTTTCTATTTTTATGTCATCGTTGGTAATGGAGCTGGCGGGTCCCCTGACGGTAAGCGCTACCACCGCCCATGAACATTTGGAAAGGGATTAAAAAAGGATTGACGAGGAATAAAGGAAAGGACTTGGAAGTATGACGAAAAGGATATAAGCCTCCGCTTCGACTACCACACAAAAATATGTTTAAATGAATTGACAAATAACTCTCATTTAGGCTTGCCTGGTCTCGAATTCTTGACAGTTTATTTAAGGTCAGTTATCCATGCTTTAATTATTATAAAAACGTATTGTATACGCTTAAATAAACGACGCATTGTACTCATATTTTTATTTAGTTAACGTAGAAAGTCTAAATGCCAGGCGGCTCATTATTTTACGGTTCGTTCGTTATTCATTATTTTCTAACGCTCATTGTATTTGGATTTCAAACTTCCTAAAGTAAACTTAACATCTGTTTGTGGAATGGTTATGTTATGATATAAGTTGGGAAAAAATAAGATATATTTTTATAAACTTTATTCAAAATGTTTTTGAATTATGTTAGAAGATTGTTTTTATTTACTTTTCTTGTCCTTATTATAAGTTTATTTTGAGTTTTTTTATGGTAAAATAGCTGTTATTCATCAGCTAATAGTGAAAGGAATATACCACTGTGATTAAATGTTTAATATCATCTATAGCAATCACTACTTAATTATCTCCAAATACGAAAATCTATACTAATATTATAAAGCTGAAGAGTTTGTTTGTTTGTTTGAACGCACTAATCTCAGAAACTACTGGTCCGATTTGAAAAATTATTTCAGTGTTAGATAGCCCATTTATTGAGGAAAGCTATAGGCTATAGGTTATATATGAACCACAGGCGAAGGAGGGGCGTCCTGCTAGTGTAATAACATCGTTCTATTGTAACGTGAAAAGAAGACTAACGAACAAACATAATTTCGCATTTCTAATATTATTAAGTGTAGTAAGTATATTATTATATTACCGTGTAAAATAGACACATATGAAATAACTCTCGTATATTCACAAATTCAGTTTTTGCCTTTCCGACAAAAACGCAAAAGCGTATTAAACCAATAAACAGATAAAGAAAAGCGCGAGAAGGCAAAAAGAAAAATGTTATATTGTTTATCAAATTTGGCGTTTGTTACACGAGAAAATGTCAACGGGAGAATGTAATTTGATAAAGTTGGAGGGAGCTACCTAGCTCTTTAATACTGGTGTTTTAGAACAAATTGTATGACGTATGGACTATATTATTTGGCAATGGGCTCGAAATTTATTGAAACTTCAACGTAGATTTAAAACATATCGAGGTATGTGGCAATATGTAACGTATATATAACGTATATATCTTTTAATTTTGTCAATGATGAATTGTTAATTTTAATACGCGAATATAGAAAAACTCTCTTATAATTCAACTATAATTATAATGAAGGAAACTAACAATATAGTAAGAAAATTTAAATATACATCTTTATCTTGAAAGTTGAATCCTATATCCTTTTCCTTATCCTTCCCAGTGTTTTCCCTTATTCCTATCATCAATCCTTTTTTAATCTCTTTCCAATTTATAGAGGTGTAAGTTCTGCAATCGACCTAACGCCTCTTCAAATGATTATGGGCGGTGGTAGCGTTTACCATCAGGCGTCCCATCAGGTCAATTGCCGATGATGACATAAAAAAATGTTATGACTGCTCTTTATAAATAACACATACAAACACAAAAAAAACCTTTTACGAATTTTGAAAAGTATTTCTAATATCTATGGCTAAAATATAAGCCTAAAGAGTTTGTTTAAACGCGCTGATCTCAGGAATTACTTATTAAAACATTCGTTCACCATTGGATATATATACATCTCTCAGTTCTATCTTATATATAAAATTCCTGTGTCACAATTGTAGTTACCAAACTCTTTCGAAACGTCTTGAGCGATTCTTATGAAATTTTCTGTGCATATTGGATATGTCTGAGAATCGGCCAACATCTATTTTAGATACCCCTAAATGATAAGAGTAAGGCAGAACAGCGGTTGCCGGGTCAACTAGTAAGCTATATATATGTACCATGGGCGAAGCTGAGCGGATATAAAACTACCAGTATAAAATTAAATTCATTAAATCTGATAAAATGAATTAGGACTGCACAAACATTCGTACTCGAAACGTGATTGGGTTTAATTCACATCAAGATGCATCAATCATTATGATTTAGTGTTCCGAACTGGATTGTTATGTATATTACGATGCGATAGTAGACAAATGATAACACCTTTATTAACTTAAGCTTTTATTAACTTCGCATGTATAGTATTTTCTTGTGTTTGATTTTACGCGAGTATTATACATTTAGAAATTAAAGACTTTTTAACGTATTTTAAATGCGATTTATTCATTATATTATTAACCCGACGTTTCGAACACTTTACAGCGAGCGTGGTCACGGGAAGACTTGTATGTTTGTATGTAATTGACTCCTTTAGACTTGATTTGAATCCCCTTTAAACGGACTGTATACACTTATCAAGGATCGGTGACAATACAATAATTTCAGGAGTTTATAGTTTGTTGTAATTAGGATTGCTAAGATTAAATAATTTCCATATGTGTAATCTGTATTACAAAAAGAAGTGAGAACAATTTGGTTGAAGATCATTAAAGCTATATTTATTATCTTTTATTTATACTATGTATAAATGTGTGTACGATAGTATATTTTCTATTGAAAAAAAAAATTAAAACTAATAATCTTTTTACATCCAAACACATAAAAGATAAATTTTTTAATATTAAATTGTATTTAAATTATCAAAATATAGTCTAACAATGTACATACAGATATTGAAGAAAAAAAAATCGTTATACAGGGTGTATTTTTCACGATATCACTTACGAATACTTCGTCCGTGCACAAATAAATTATACCAAGTGGGTGATATTAAAACCGTTGAACTATGAAATGGCTCCCAGTGACATCACGTTTCGCACAAATAGAATTTCCTACGATACTTTATAACTATCCTAACGTAGATTACAATTGAATAAAATGAATCATCCTGTGAATGATATAATCGACTAGCTGCACGCCCCGGCTCCGCCCGGGTTGTCATTTATCGTAATTAAAATTATTTAAACTATCCTATCTCTCAAGTTGGATCGAACTGCACATGGTGTGCGAATTTTATAATAATCGGTTAAGTGGTTTAGGAGTCCATTGAGGACAAACATTGTGACACGAGATTTATATATATTAAGATTTAAAGCTGACTAGGTTTGTGAAAATGGTTTTATTGTATCAAAAACTACCGAACGATTTTGGTCGAATTTTAGTTTTCAAGTAGATTCTGACCTCTATCAGAATGCATCTTTTGTACCTACCTCGCGAGTGAGTCAGAAGCTAATTAGGAGGAAACATTGCAACACTAATAAAAAATAAAAATCATATACAAATTTTTCCACAGTAATTTTCTCACAGAAGCATTTATAAACTAAACCCAGAGATAATTTAAGCGGCTAGATCAGAAATATTTGCCGATAGCTTTACGGCTGTTAAAAGTAATAAAATTTCCATTCCCTTTGATCAAAAGTTTCCCATAATCAGCTACGGTGTTGAATAAAAAATCCTGCCTGAATTTAATTCGGCCGGCGCCGCGTCAACGGGATTTCTCAGAAAATCCACGCTCATAATCTTAGCGAAACTTATTTTTATCGGGGCACCAAATTAGCAATTTATCATGCTCCGATGAGTTATATAATCAGTTTTTTTAATATGGCGCGTACGCAATTTTTGCGTTTTGCAAGGAATTTCAATTAGTTGCTTTTTTAATATTCTATAGCTTATGAAGGAAATGATGTTTGCATTCATTCATACATCATCACCATTATATCAGCCCATATGTATGTTCTCAATACTGGAACACAGGCCTCCTAAGAGGGTTCAGGTCATAATCCACCATGTTGGCCAAGTGCAGGTTGGCAGATGTCACATGTCGTCGAACTTTTGATTCTTGGACATGCCGTTTTCCTCACGATGTTTTCCTTCACCGTTTCAAGCAGTGGTGATGTTTTACACATGTGCAGATAAATTGAAAAATCAATTTATTTCCTGCACCCTCACCCGGTCTCGAACCCCGTCTTATCAATTTTGAAGTCCGAGGTTCTCACTATTGAGCCACCACTGCTATTATACATGTGTATTTGATAAACATTTCTTTCTTCATACAAATTAGATAACGTATATTTAATTAAAGTTAATTACAAAGTTTTGTAATTTTATTGCACAAAGCATAATGTATCTTTTAAATATTAGATTATAATATTAGATATCTGAAGCATTAAAAATGATTGTACTAAAAATCACTTTAAAAATGCTAAGTTGTTAAATAAATAATTTGACAAAAATCTTATACATTGTCTGTATTTTAGCATGGTTTTTATCATGAAAATACATTGTAAGAGGTATTTTTGAGATTTATTGTAATAATTTTTATGCTTTTTCCTCTTTGTGCTTGATAGTAAATTAACCCCCCCCCCCTCTCGTTACCCCCTCTCGTGAAATATTGGAGAACTTTTCTAAAGAAAATAATAATTATTGCCTAATTTAAAGGTAAATATGTTATTGTTAAGTTAGTCATTTTAATTTTAATTTACGTACTGTATTTATACTATTACAAATTTGTAAAAGCAAACCTCTAAATGTTTTACAAATTATTAAGTGAATTAATAACACAATATATTATAATAAACTGTTTATATACGTACACATTAATAGGGCGGATCTCTAGTAATTTATTATTTAAATTGAATCTTATTTAAATCCACTAAACAGTAATAAATAACCTATTCAACTGAGTAAAGCTTTATTTTACAAAAACAACTTATAATACAATCCGTTGCTACAATCACAGTATATGCTTTGAAATGAATGTTTTTTATGCTAAAATTTTCAAATAAAACATAGGTTACAGACCCGACCCGACTATGAAAGACAAACTAAAAATTCATATCTGCTAACCTTTGCAATAAAAACGTCCACGTAAACATTCTCTAATAACATTTTTATGAGATTGTTATTTTTTATTGTTATCGTTTGCATGAATTGTGACCAGTATTATAAATACTACGCGCTCATTTAATTTGAGAATATTTGATAGGTACTTATAACTAGAATAAATGTTAACATGTGTGCGACTAATGTAGCCTTGGTGGTAAATAATTATGTAAAAAAAAAAAATTGACATCCCTCCCCGCTCCCAGTAGGAAATTCTAAAATGCGACCAAATAGCAACAACATATGAAACACAAAACAATCACGTATATTGGTTAAAAACTCACGGAGTTATCGAGTACTCTATCTGCTTCGTTTTTTGGGAACGACGGTTAACAGATACATGTCTGTGTTCTATAGTATTATACATTCTATATCTCATAAAAATCTGAGGAGTTAACGAGATTTTAACTAGATTTCTAAATAGAGCCAGGACTCGATTCAAAACTGTTTATTTCTTCGAAAAATCGTTTTTAACGTGCGTATAAATATTTAAAAGTCGTCTTAAACCATATCCTGTCTTGAAATACTTCATATAGTAAAAAACCCCCTGCCGTTTCATCGCTGAGTAAAAAAAATGAAAACTTAATTCGAGCAATTTGACTCCAGACGTGTTTTCTACGAAGGCGCTAAATTACCGCGAAATTGTATGGTTTATGTCATTAAAACGCTATTTTTCTAAAAACAATGGTAGCATAATGCTTCTAGCTAAATGTGTGGGTTTGACCGAGAACCGCCTACAAAATGTGTTTCTAAATACTCTAATTCGGCATAGTACATTTTATTTGGTTAACCTTGACATTTAAGTACCTGTTTTATCCCTTATCATTTCATAGTATACAAAGACGCTTTCCGCCGCCTGTGTGTATAGTACGTTCTTTAAAATTAGGCAACAAATTTTGATGGACTTTTTTCAATAGATAGAGTGAATTAAGAGGATGGTTGTCCTTGTTCTTATCGCATACATTTGTTTGTCTTTTATTATCCCTTTTGAATAACTTTTTTCCATGTATGTCATATATAACTTATAAGGGTTGTCCACATATATCAAATGGTCTAATTTTCCTTTAAATTTCGTACACATATAGATATAAATCTGATAATAAATAAAAAAAATTACAATTGCCAGTTCAAAAAATCTGTTTAATCTGTCACGCGACAGTAGTAAATTACACACTTTTAAAAACTGTTCTGAGAACTATTACAATTTATAATAGTTAACTCTATACCTCTATACTTTCTCCTTGAGGAGAAAGGGGTTGAAAGAAAATAGGTATATATCATGAAAAAATTAATTTCGGCCCACAAATTAGAAATAAAAACTTTATGCATTTTCATAAAAAATATTAATTAATGATTATTTAGAAAGAAAGAAAGAAAATGCAATTTATACTAGTCAAGACTTATAATGTTTTGTTATAATAAGAGCTAAATAGACTAAATTGGAAATCCAATCAATAGTATGAAAGACTTGAAGATACTTAGACTCTCCACTGATTTTCAGTGGACACCACATTGACCCCCTGACGCAATGTAATCGCAGATTCTCAATAAATTTAACCATAGACATACCCCTAAGCTATAATTACACAGTTAACTCGAGTTAAATGCCTTGTTTATTGCTTGAACCATATATCAGCACCGCTAAAGCATGGGATGTTTTGGGCCCAACCAAAATTGATACCAATCGTGTTCTAGACATTAATGACCGTGGCTATTACAGCGTTTTCATTCGGTGCGAGTCATGAACTTATTCCCCTACCGTCCTTAACATGCTGTTATTAGCTATGTATGTAACACTCTTTAGACTCGATTTTGACCCACTTTAAACGGATAGATTTGATTAAAACTTTACATACTTATCAAGGATCAGTGACAATACAATAGTTTCATGAACTATATATTATTATCCTGATTGGGATCGACAGAATTCAATAATTTTTTAAGTATACTGTGAATTCAATTTTCTTATATATGATAAGTGCAATATAGGTGTAATAATGGGTTAATAGCTTAATATTGATGGCACATTTCGCCTCCACGCCAATGTTTACAAAGTTTATAACATTGTATGAGTGTGTTCGTGTGTGTATAAGTATGGGTGTGTACGTACATTCATTCACCCCGCTAATACGTTAATAAATACGAATATTAGAAATCGCTCAAAATAGCAACCCTGGACCGCCGGTATATCACTTTATTTACGACTCTCACATTACACGAATACTCTCACAAAATATCGAATGGCCAACCCCTGAATAACCGACCGTTATTTTTGTCATAGCCTCGCTTTTAATTTTGCTCTTTTATTTTTTTTCTCACAAGCAACATTTAATTTGTCAACCTAATTACCTTTTTAATCTGTGCTAAAATGCTTCGTATTATGACGTGATTTTCAAGTTTTTTTGATGTTCTATATTCAGAGACATTTTTAAATGTGAAGATACCATTTTATGATTGAGTTGAGTAGGTATTAAAGAAATAATTAAAAGACAAATAACAAATAGTGAAATTCTTTTAGAGCCGATTTGGACCCACTTTAAACTTATAGATATTGGATGTACACTTATCAAGGATCGGTGACTATACAAAAAATTTACAAAATTTATCTTACTGTCCTAATATGGAACGACAGATTTAAATAGTTTCTATCATGCCGGAATAATACACTGTATTTGAGAGACTGATTTCGATTAAGCAAGTTTTAACTACATTCGTTATTTTACGTAAAATATCGTGTATTATTAAAAAACAAGTTAGTATTATTGAAAAACAGTAAACAACAAAAAATGCTATTTCACATTTTGATAAGCAACCTTCTCCAAGTAAACAAGGTCCATATTTCCAAACCAACATGTCTTAACATCATATTTCATTCCACGCAATAAAGTTATCATAAATTAGGAGAAAACATTAAAGTAACCATTGTAATTGCTAGTTTAGTATGGACAGAGCATTAAGCGTGCAATTTAGATCAGATAGCCGGTTGTTCTGGCGTGTTGCCTGGTGTACATAGCGAAATATATTGACTATCTTCTGGGTATTTGGCACAAATTGAGCGGTTTGTGCTCGTGAACATTACTACCGTTTCATGAGTTAGCATTGGGTATTTAAATTTTTGTTTTGTAGCATTGAAATGCTTTATAAATGAGAAAATTTGTGTTTCGTATTGGTTGTGATGGTTCTTAACCGCCTCAATAGATGGCACTTGGTGTCCCATAGGCTCATTAAACCGAAATCGTAGAAGAGATTCGATTACTATGGCGGGATCACGGGTGGCCGAGAGACTAGGCGTTGCTACGGTTTAGCAAAAAGAGGCGGTTTCGAATCCCGCCTCATGATAAAATTTTTAGCATTGGGTATGTTTAACTGTTTAGCGTTAATACGATGTTATGTTTCTTGTGGTTATTATAAGTTCTAAAAAATGTGAGTATTTGTATTGTTGAATACAAAAACTCACATTTTTTAAACGACGCAAAAGGCAAGGGTGTTATAAATTTAACGTGTCTGTTTGTATGTCTGTTAGTAGTGAGTAGTAATGTAGCTCTCTTATGGCTGATCCGATTTTTATTTACAACTAGCATTCCGCCCGCGGCATTGCTCGCGTAGTCACGGGTAAGATAAACTCGGGGAGTTACCGACAAAGTTCCCGTTCCCGTTAGATTTCTGGGATAAAAACTATCCTATGTCCTTTCTCGGGTCCAAAACTATCTCTGTACCAAATTTCAACCTAATCGGTTTAGCCATTCTTGAGTTATAAATAGTGTAACTAACACGACTTTCTTTTATATATATATATAGATTTTTTGTAGTAGAAAAACTGAACGAGACCTGGATTCTTAAATAAGTATTTTTTTATCGAAGAAGAATTCAAATTATAAAAGAAGATTTTTGAAACATAATCACTAAGGATTTAACAGTCCTTATTTGCAGTTTAACCTTTTTATGCTTTATTTTAATTGTTTATAAAAAACCCCATCAAGTGTCTCTTACACGCTGAACTAACCAACATGGAAAAGGCGGGGTTTACGCCAAGTGACTGACAGGTTTTAGATAAAATGCTGGCATCTTTTAATTTTGACATATATTACGAAAAATCCAAATGTGAAGTAAAAACATATATCACCTCTTTAGAATCCGGTCTTGGCTCAATTAATTAAATAATTAATTTGATTTAACTTGAATAATCTATTAATTACTATGGCCTGAACCCTCATACTAGGCCTGTGTCCCAGTAGTGGGAACATATAAGATCTGATGATAATGATGATGAATAATCTAATCAAAAACGAAATATAATTATAATATCACCGACCATTATTAATTTAAATGGTGTTAGATGACGAAAGCGAAGTATGTTGAAAGATGAGACTTATGTTTTAAATGAGCTTTCTTTACACTAGCTTTCGGGGACAGAACCGCTAAGCCGATTTAGATGAGATTTTATATTGAGCTACCCGGGGAAATCCTTTTGCATTCGCTGCTAAGAAATTATCAAAATTTGAATGTTTTTAATATAACTTCGAACATTATTTTATGGCAAGTTATGTTAATCTTCTTTATTATTATTATGGAAGACACAAGACTTTTGTCTTTGATCATGTAATAATAGTATCTTGGCGTTTCTGAGGCGTTTATTCCTATAGCAGCATTTGCTGAGCAACTGGTCGCCTGATGGTAAACTCTGTCAGTGATGGCATCGACCACAAACATTAGCACGTCTGCAACCTTACGCCTCTAAATGTATTGTGACCTTCAATGGTGTGGGATATAGATACAATTGGTCAGGAGAATTAAGAAAAGGATACGTTCCTCCGGCTCCGCCACTCACCGGCCGAACCACAAAACACCCGTACGCTATTGGGTTCTTATGTGGAGATTTGGAGACTGGCCCGATTGATAACTAAATGTACTCGACTCCCACTTTCAGCAAAAGCAGCAGTCATCATCATCATCATCATTAGCCTTTATGTGTTTCAACTGCTGGGACCCAGGCCTCCTATGAGGGTATGGACACAAAGCAACAGTGGTCAACTAATTATGATAATAATAACAAAAATTAGGTTGTTTCTTTAGAGATAGTGTTTCAAAGTACATATTAATCTGCCCTATATTTCTATTTTTTTTCTGTTTAAGGCTTAGATTGAGCGATTTATAATATAAGTTCAAACACACTTATTTTCCGAAGGAAAAATACCGGTTCTGTGTAATTAGATTTTAATCTATGTCGGTAAGATTAATTCACCCAATTGTAGCGGCATAATCAATCACTGCTACCTTCCATTTTATTGGCTTTTCATACAAGTCTAATTAGGTACAGTCAGCTGGAAAAGTTGAACTTTATTCGATAAAGTTACTCTCTTTGACTTTCCGTGACTTTTCACTATTTTAGCTTTAACCGTTTATCTTTAAGTCTTAATCTTTTGTTTTATTTTTAAGTGATTTATGTATAATTTTGTGAAAGTTGGTTAAAAATGATAAGTGATACGACTAGTATAGTATCACACAACTAACTCTTTGCCCCAAGTACATATATAGCTTTTATCCTCAATGAAGTTGCAGGTTTCTAATGGTAAAAGAATTTCTGAAATCGGTTTTGTGTTTTTTGCGTGAAAACGTTATAAATGTAATAGTAAGTATAATAAAAATACAAATGTTTCCTCTTCTTAATATCAGTGTATAATAATTTTAATTTAAAATAAAATATTAGGATAATATTATATGTCATCTGTAAACCATCAGGAGATGTAAAATTTTAACACATTTTGACCGATTTCAATTCAAGGAAGATGTTCTCATAGTATTTTCTTGTTTTGATTTTACGCGAGTTAAAATCCGTTAAAAAGTTTTTAATTTCTAAGATCTTCTCAATTTGACTGTAAGTTTTTCTTTTTTATAAGAATTTTCGGCTAGGTGAACCGATTGTGATGATTTTGTTTTATTTAAGGATGGGGTTCCGTTTAAATTTGGTTTGGTCCGATTTGGTCTAGCCGGACTCGGAACACTAAGGGTTCCCTACAAATAAGCTAAAGCAACTGCAAAAATAATAATTCGCTCATGTATGATTGATTAACCTCGAATCTCTCTGAAAATATCAACTATCTAACTATGACAGTTCGTTAGATACAGTCTAGATACAGACCGACGGACAGACAGACCGATAGCGAAGTTTTAGTTATTCCCGATTAGCCTAGTGCGAAAGTCTTAAAACTTAGAAAACATTTTGTATAGCCACAGATAACATAATACTTTTAGTATTATTTAGTTTGGGACTCGACAATATGTGAAATATAAAATCTATAAATCGACAAGTTATCAATGGTGACTATTGATTCAAAACTTTTGAAGAAAGAAAGAATGTTTATTTAACACCACATTATCTTTACATTACTAATAATAAAAAGGTGAACTTATAATCAGTGTGGTTGCAGGCAATTTATTAGATATATTTCTGCTTTAAGATACATAATATCTATGACTCACGGACCGCCCTTGGTACATTTATAGCCTTCCTCAGTAAATGGGCTATCTAACACAGAAAACATTTTTCAAATCGCACCAGTAGTTCCTGAGATTAGCGCGTTCAAACAAACAAACAAACAAACTCTTCAGCTTTATAATATTATGTATATATATCCTCAAGACTCTGTCTTTAACCAACATTCCCAAAAACAAAGGAGGTTCCCAAAGTTCCCAAGGAGGTTATTTTTTTGGTTGATAAACGATAACTTCGTGGGTTTTCAGTCGCTTGACGTGATTCTATTTGTGTTTGATAGATAATGGTTGTTATACTAGTCACATTTTAGAGTCAATGACGCACCCCTCCACCAGTAGTCAGCTTCCTTTTATTAGACAATAATTATTTAAGCATGTGATTTTTTATTATCCACTTAACTACACCGTAGCAACGCGATTGTTAAGTTATTCTGTTAAATTCTACTATTGTGAGGTTTTGCGAGGAAGGTATAAAAATATAATGGTAAGCTACGATCCCAGTTGCGGATGTCGGTGCCAACGCCAAAGGAAATTGCGAAATGTAGCGCAGTAAATATACGTTTCTTTTTAGGTCATATATTGAAGGCATAGATGGCGATAAACTTTCATCAAGCAAAAGCAAAATGTGTAATATTTTATCAATATATAATAATATCTAATGGCCAGTGAAATAAATTGCTATAGTATTTTCTTGTGTTTGATTTTACGCAAGTATATATTTAGAAATTAGTCTCCCCGTGACCAGGCTTGTTGTAAAGTGTTCGAAACGTCGGGTTAATAATATAATGAATAAATCGCGTTTAAATCCGTTAAAAAGTCTTCAATTTCTAAATAATTGCTAAATTAAGGTGCTAACTGGGCTAGTGGGTCGGATGACAGTAAGCGATCCACTGTCTATGAAGATAGGGTCGTGCAAATGCGTTGCTCACCTCTAGAGGATAAAGAAAGGATTGTTGACTGAAACAAAGGACTATAGGGAATTGTGAGAAAAAAGATGCAAGTAGCCGGCTACTCCATTCATCAAAATTTGTACGAATAAAGGCGTCATTTACACACAACTATTTCACGTCGATCTTCGCGGTACGAGCCGGCCCAATTCGTGCCGAAGCATACTCTACTCAGACATTAAAAATATCTAACTTATAACTAACTTTTTACATTAAATTATAACTTTATTTGGAACTCTGTTAAAATGAAGTATGCAATAACATAAGTAAATATATCCTATAACTGAATATGGTATTGATTTAGGTCGGGGTTGCTTTAAATTATTCAGATGCTAGCTTTTTACCAGTGGCTTCGCCCGGGTACTCAAAAGACATTAATGTGGAATGGACATGTTTCACCACGATAAAATGTAGCCTAATATCTATATCCATACTGTTATAACTACATAACTAGCTATAAAACTAAAATCTCACCAAAATAATTCTATTACAAGGATAAATTGCTTTGTGTAATTCACAGTACCTTCGAGGTTTTATTTTATGCTCACACAGCTTATTTTAGCTCATAAACGAATAAATTTACAAAACTAAACTCCTTCCTGGCATACGTCGTTTCAACAAAAACTTCCTAGGCATATAAGCTCTGACATTTATATTAAATATCTTTACGAGTAATAAAACTTTCCCAGTCATTTGTTTACATTAAATATTTTTAAAAGAGGATTTGCTATACAATATATATGTTTTAAAGTGTTACCCACATAATATTCAACTTATAGGTTACATTTTCTTGAAAAAATGATTTTTAAGTGTTACAAACACAAACAAAGCTATTTATGAACGAATTAATGTAACCAGGGAATAAAAAACAAATTGCGAATATGTAATGAAATAAATTATAATAAACAGCTCTTTTAAAATTTAAGTTTTTGGACTGATTATTTACTATTAATAAATAGTTACGTTAGTAGATGAGATAGTGTCTCTTCGAAATCTATGAAGAACAAAATTCTGTAGTCCACACGAGCATAGTCGTGGGCGGAAAGCCAGTTCAGTTACAAAACAAAAGTCGAAAGTGAAGTGTAAGCAGATATAAAGTGCACTTTCCTCTTTGTAACATATCAGAGAACTGTGACACGACCGGTGAGAGACGACGAAGAATCGACGTTTTAACATTCTACGAGTATGATAGTTCAAATTAATTGAGCAAAAGCTAAAACAAAAAAGTATACTTACACCTTCATCTAATACAAATAGAATGACAATTAAGGTATTATTTATTTGTATGATTGTAAGGGGTGAACTCGAAACGACATTACTGTTTTGAAAAATATTTCACTAGGAGAGAGCTCATTTATTTCTCAGTCACAATGGCTACAATTTTCCTTTATATTTTATCCCAATACAAATGAGGAAAAACATAAGCGAGTGACTAAACATTTCCGTAGATAAGTTTATTTAATCTATCAGAATATGTCACAATTCGAACTTCTTTTGTATAGAACAGGTTTTTATAGATATGCTCCAATGTTCATAATCTATTCTTCTTAATTTTCGTCTAGGCGAAGACTTGAGTTATTTCTGTGCGATAAATACTTTTCGTGTTACAAAGAATGATCTATAAGTCAGCTTTGTTTCTAGGCAAATGGATTAGAATTTCTATAAATATAGCAGAGTAATATATTTAAGTATATATACTTCTAGCTCAATAAAAGTCCGACCATAAATGCTATTTAACTGGTAGTGAACTTGGCTTTTATCTTTATCATTTTTCTTTGAAAACGCTAAACTGTTATGGCCCACGTTTTTATGCCCACGGGGAATCTTCTCTTTTCTTTCGCAACCATTAGCATTTTGAGGGGCATTTCATTTTTTTAACTTAACCTCATAACAATGATGAATAATGTTTCGCTTGAAGATTTCGATTTAAGTAGTATTTTTCGTCATACCGAAACCATATTACGTCTATTGGAGCCCTCGTCAATATACCGACTAATGCGTTTATCAGGAAATTATCATTTCTCTTGCTTTATCTTTTACTTTGAAACAAATTGGCTTTGAATTAATATCAACAGTATTGTGTTTTATATTTACAATTACATATACAAAACGATAACACAATAACACAAGCCTTCTGAAGATATTTTCGAATCGACCAGTCCCTGAATTTCGCCGGAGAATACTTGGCTTTAAGAGGATCCCACGTAAATTTTATGAGGAATAACCTCGAAGTGTTCTCATTGAACAAACTTCTAAATGCGTCGCCTCCAACAATGGAGAGTTTCAATTTAAGGTCACCTACACACTTTTTTATGTCAGAGCGAACAAGTGAGCTGGTGATTCGCCTGATGGTAAGCGATTACCACCGCCCATGAACATTCGCAGAGGTAGTGCCAGTGGCACTAATGTGTTGGAAGGGAAAAGAAGATAAGGAAAGGATTGACCACTGAAAAGCAGGAATGGACTGGAAAAGCTGAGGAAAAGGAATGAAGCCTCCAGCTTCCATAGTTCTTTAGATTTAATGGGCCCATTATCCACCATGGTTACCGACATTAGGTACCCGTGACACTTCATCGAGAGAAGTTTCTAGGTCTTAATAAGATTTTGTAAGTGCGCTTCGACGTTTAGTTGATATCTTATGGATGACCTTTAAACTTATTTGGATTTCCAATAACCGAAGGTAAAGTTTTGTTCGTATCATCATCAGGAGGCATTAGTCGTGAGTTGGTTCACCTCTCAGATGACAAATATAAGAAACAGTAGTAGATAAATATATCTATTATACAATACTATATGGTTTCTTCCAAAAAAAAAACCACTTAATGCTTGTACTTAATGCTTTTAATTCAATCATAATATCAATCCTGACCACTGACTCCTTGTATATAATTAAAGTATTAGATTTTTTTACCATTTAGACAATATATATGCGACTCGATAAATATTTCTGAAAATTTTCTTTTGACGTTGTGAATGAATTTAGCGATTTTAGTAAACAGATTCTTTAGAGAAGAGTTATGTACACCTTTCTAAATGATCTCATTTGAACGATGTGTTTTCGTTTAACATATAATTTTTCGCACGTTTCCTTTTTGATTTTATTTTATCAAATATGGGGATTTGATCAATTTAAATTCGCATTTAGGTAACATTATTTGCTATTTAAAATTTTGCTGCATAATTTACGTATTAAACTTTAATATGGGAGAAAATTTAGGCTATAGCGTTTTTTTATTTTGACAGCTAACCAACCTCCCAAAATTTTGTAAACTTAAAACAACAAATTTACAAACATATTTTCCGCACAAACTAATCAATCATATATATTATTTTATCGCCGTAAAAGTTACTAAACTATAAAATGTTCAATTAAATTCACTACTTACACTTTAATCTAATTGAAAACCCATCAATGTCATTGAATAATTAACTTAAACATAAACACAACTCCTTACCAGTAATCCAAAGCCACTCAACTCACTCAACACAACACTACACTTTGAAAGTAAAAACTTCGGACGAACTTTATCAAATTTGGCAGGACGCGGCTGGTCGACACCGTTTCCTATTCCCAACTGAAAGCCAGTGGTTTTCACGCATGCGCGAACCAATTCATGATTCAGTACGATTGTATGAATAAGGTTATTTTATAGGTTTACGCTATGAATATGTATGGTTTTCTTGTGTTTGGTTTCACGCGAGTATTATACATTTAGAAATTAAAAACTTTTCAACGGATTTTAAACGCGATTTATTCATTATATTATTATATTCACGCTCTCCCCGTGACCACGCTCGCTGTAAAGTGTTCGAAACGTCGGGTTAATAATATAATGAATAAATCGCGTTTAAAATCCGTTGAAAAGTTTTTAATTTCTAAATGTATGGTTTTGTTTCGAAAGTAGTAAGACTTTGCGAGAAATATCTAGTGCCTTGCAATACCAACGAACTTTATACGTCCACATTCTGTCTGTCAGAAGATACGTGATGGTGGCCCTAGGTTCTTGAACTGATATTTAGAAGCACAATATAATATTTTTGTTGAATTGGAGGCTAATTATACAAGACTGTAATATAAATATTTCTATACTATCCTTACTAACATGTTAAAGGCGATAGTGTATTTTCTGTTTGTCTTTCTTTCATGTCACAACGGAGAAATTTTAAGGTATGATTTTTGTGTCTGGAGATGCTTAAATTAGAAATAAAGTTGTTAGTACATAGGCAATTTTACACGGAGATTTCTTTTAGCCTCGAGGGGTAGAACTACGTTAAACTATTACCAAAACAGAAAACTGGTTTAATTTTAAATTCACCTCTTAAAATTGATTAGAACCATATTATAGTATATGCTTCAATAATTTAATAGTTATTTTTTAACCAATATGGATATGTATAGTAAAGCAACAGTTAGACGTAAATAAGATAAATCTTTAAAAAAATTGCTATTCGTTTACGTTTCAACATTAGAATATTTGTATTCAAGTATATACAAAACTTTGGTCAATATCCATTATTGAATATTCTGTTTGATCTAAAGACCAAATACAATTTGAACTATGCCAAGCTCTAACATTCATCATCATCTTGAAAACTAGTTTTACCTCCGTGGCTTTGCCTGCGTGGTTAAAGGAAAAGATTTGCATTCTTTGGGTATATCAAACGCTTTTTCTGTTTCCGTGTGTATACCGTGAAAACAGAATAATAGTGATTTTATAATTTGTTTCCTTTATTCACCTTATTTTATAATAATTTAAATCATTTATAATATTTTAAAACTAATTCCTGTAATATTTAGTATAAATACCAATTTACATTTAAAATATCAATAAGTATGTATGCATGTTTATATAATGTTTGCATGTATGTTTATGGCTGGCACTCCAACATGGGGCAACTGAAAATCAGCGCTGCGCATGACGCGTAGCACATGCTGAGTAGTTACCCTTTTTAGCACCACACCGTTTAGTACGTAATATACATATGTATAAACCACATAAATTCACCATCTTATTTTAATTTAACATTACGTGGTGTTACACAAACATTCTTTCTTTCTTTCTTCTTCTATCAAAACAAAATTCAAAAGCTTATAAAAATTATTATATGCTCAACCTTAACCTTTCATGGATCATATACTATATTTATATCATACTAGCTGTTGCCCGCAGCTTCGCGTACGCGGTTTAATAAGTTTTCATGGTGCAAACAAACTTTCATCCCCTTTTTTATCCCCTTGGGGGTAGAATTTATCAAAATCTTTTGTAACCGAATGCCTACGTCATAACATCTATCTGCATGCCAAATTTCAGCCCGATCCGTCCAGTGGTTTGGGCTATGCGATGATAGACCACTATGTCAGTCAGTTACCGTTGAGTTATATATATTTAGATTTCATGCAGTGATTTAGGCGTGAAGAAACAGGCAGACAAAGAAACTTTCCCATTTATAGTATTAGTGGGGTAAAGGTGGCGATTAACCTGATTAAGAAACCAGTAAGGGCGGACGATTTGGTTCCATTTATGTCTATTATAAATGCGCCCTATTGGTAATATTTATCAATTCTGGGTGTCTTGTTAGTGGATAATGGACTAAAAAGATATGAAGCAAGTATTGGCAAAATTTATCATTTGTCACAGTGTTTATAGTCATTCATAATTACAAAATATAACTCAGTTACTCGAAACCAACGAACTACTATATTTAATAGGAAGTTTGTTCATGTTGAGTAACTTATAAAGATTAAGAAACTTTTTAAACCTTAAAATAGACTCTAATAATATGGACTTAGATCTCACTTTAGTATAGAGATGAATGATGAATTTTTTTTTTAATCAAACCTTTTGGAAGGAGACCGGTAACAAACACCAGTATCGTAGATTTCACCTATTTGACGGTTTCCGCATCACTCCTGACTCCACTAATTCGGATTATTTTAAGACATACAGCTCTATTCATTACCCTTTATGAATAGTTGTTTACTTTTTAGGAAAGTAAGTAAATTCCATTCAAATCCAGTTCAAATGCAACTTCATTGAATAGTTCTTAGAATGAGATGCTTTTATTTAAGACAAATAAACAAATTTTGAAAGAAGAGAGTTATCACAAATACCTTAAATTAATTATGCGCAAAATATGCGGCTACATAAAATACTACAGCTTTGCCCGGATTCGCCTGTGGTATATAGTACACTTGCTGCGCCCCGCGGTTTCACCCGCGTAAGTCCGTATCCCGTAAGAATATCGGGATAAAAAGTTGCCTATATGTTACTTGATTTGTCCAACTATCTACGTACCAAACTTCATTTCAATCGGTTCAGTAGTTTTTGCGTGAAAGAGCAACAAACACACACACACATCCTTAAAAACTTTCGCATTTATGGTATTAGTAGGATAGCACTCAAGGATCACGTACATATTCAAGGTAGAAAGAATTTTTGAAAGCGGTCCAGTAGTTCCTGATATACCGCGAAAATATTTCGCCAGTTTGTAATCTCGCGTTTAATTATAATGTAACGGATTTTACAATGTTACATTGTTTACATACGGCCGTTTTCTATATTACAATCTATCCATTGTTTTAGATACTTAAGTCTGACAAATCTATCGTTGTTTATAGATCCGTAACTATCGAATTTAATGATGAAAAAAAACAATTAATAATAAATAACGATTCTATAAATTAAGTATCTTCAAATTTAAAACTAGAAAATGATATCAAAATGAATATTTTACAATTTGAAATATCAATGATTTTCATCCGAAAGATTTTTGCTTTGTAATTCTGGAAAAATAAAAGAATACATATTGTTATTATTACTATATATGCATATAGAAAATATAGATAAATTCAAAATATGTATATAGAATTTGGTAACGTCAATATTATTAAAATAGTGAATTAAAATTAAATATTTATTATTTTGTGGTGTAATCCAACTACCCTCCTTACACGCGAGCACAACCAATCACCGCACGCTCTTAAAGCAACCGCAACGTCCCTATTGGACGTAGTGACTCATATACGTCACACAGTCTGCATCGATCTTCCGTGACGATCGGATCTCAATAACCGCCGGAGTGCCTTCACGTGGCCTTTAGACATTTCGTGTATAATTCGCATACCGCCGGAGAGCCTTTATGAGGCTTTCTTGTCACCGCATCAATCGAAGAGATCTTTCATAAAGATCGTAACCCGCAAACGCCGGAGAACCTCCACGAGGTTCTCTAGATATCTCAGGCATTGTGCTAGTGTAACCGCCTCCCCATTTGGTCGCGCTGAACCGCCGCGTGTGTGTGTGGAGTGAAGGACTGGATCTGGTCTGCCTGGCCCGAGCTGGAGGACCCTTGACCACGTGGTGCTGTGCCGCGTGCTTGCTTGGACGCTACTCCCTCAGACGAGGTATGTGCCGTGTGTTCCCTTTCCCTTTTAAGATTACGTTGTCCAGTCCGCTTAATATCGAAATTAATATATATTGGCGCGACCAGAAGTTAAGTGAGATTGTGATTGCTCTAACCATGATATAGTAGCTGGATGACCGAGGTTTGCTCGGTACTTTTTTTTTGTTTTTTTATAAATTATGTTTTTTGGAAATTATATTAAGGAACGAATTACATACCAATAAAATGATGAAATTTGAATAATATTTTTCATAATAAATTGGGACTACTCAAACGCCTCCTATTTGTTAAAAAAGTAAGTTTAAGTCGATAAAACACGAATATGACATTTTCTAAAAAAGATTCCTAGCTAGATCGATTTATCGCCCCCGAAACCCCCTATATACTAAATTTCATGAAAATCGTTGGAGCCGATTCCGTGATTCCAATTATATATATATATATATAAGATCCATTTTAAAACAAAGCCGTTGTGAATGGTCAACGAACATTTATAAATAGAATTCGTATTAAATCGATATTTGAATTACTGGGTTCAAATGTGGAATCGAAGTTTAACTGACAGTTATGCATTATGTAATCTCCTATATTCGTACTTCTCCGAAATGGCTGGACTAGTTGTCATGAAATTTTGTGTGCATATCGGGTAGGTCTGAAAATCCGCGCGCAAACATCTTATTCTCATATTCCTAAATGATTAGTGTAAGGCAGAACAGCGTTTGCCGGGTCAGCTATAAAACACATTTGAGGGTAATTTGCTGATATGAATATATGAATTACGCTGTTTTAAAAACACTTCAGAACGGTTTTATTAGTTTGTTGCTAACCGTATTTCTCTATCGTTGTTAGCTTCGGAATTAGATTAATTGGGTGCGGGTTTCAACCGACTTCTAAAAAAGGAGGAGGTTCTTATTTCGACTGTATCTTTTGTATTTGTTTTCACTGGGTGAGCCCATTTTGATGATTCTTTTTAATCTGAAAGCAGGTGCCTTACGTGTGGTCCCATTTAAATTGCGAACAATTTGAAGGTGCTTTAGTATTTTGCATTAAATTATTATTAAACCTAAATTAGGTTAAATAGTTTTATATCATGTCTTTTATAAGAATATATCTATACTAATATTATGAAGCTGAAGAGTTTGTTTGTTTTCATTGTTCAGTGTTAGATAGCCCATTAATTGAGAAAGGCTATTGGCTATAGATGTGCCACGGGCGAAGCCGGGGCGGACCGCTAGTTATTATTATATGGCGCCAATACCATTTGCCTTGGCACCTGCCTTGCCCCAACACTGCCAAAATATTTGATGACTATAAAAATGATCAGACGTAGTCTATTTTCATCTCATAGATATACTATATACTGTTTTTTTGTATGTATAAAAATCATTCCCAATTCATCACGCGTGATGTGAATTCACTAATTTAGTATTTTCTTGTGTTTGATTTTACGCGATTATTATACATTTAGAAAGTATCCCAGTGACCATGCTCGCTGTACAGTGTTCGAAACGTCGGGTTAATATAATGAATAAATCGCGTTTGAAATCCGTTAAAAAGTTTTTAATTTCTTCACTAATTTATATTATCTGCTTTCTTTTCGTATGCTTCCTTATAATCTTATATTACTACTAGTTCGCTGTAAACGCTATTCCGCCTTACTCTTATCATTTATAGGTATGAAAAGTAGATGTTGGCCGATTCTCAGACCTACCATATTTTAGATGTGGTAGTCGAGCACGCTTCGGCACGAATTGGGCCAGCACACCCCCACAGAAGACCGGCGTGAAATAGCAGTCTGCTGTGTTTCGTTCGGTGAGTGGGGGAGCCGGAGGCCCATATCCTTTTCCTTCCCCTTCCCACTCCTTTCCTTTATTCCTCTCACCAATCCTTTCTTAATCCCTTCCCAATTTAAGGTCGGCAATCAATTTGTTGAGGCGTAAGGTCTGTAATCGACTTTACGCCTCTACAAATGTTCATGGGCGATGGTAGCGCTTACCATCAGGCGTCCCACCAGCTCCATTGCCGACTGTGACATAAAAAAAAAAAAAACCCGATATGCACAAAATTTCACGAGAAAGGGTCAAACTGCTTCAGAGGGGTATGGTAACTAACATTGTGACACGAGAGTTATATTTATAGAGATATAGCTTACTCATATATAAATTACTATATTACATATTTGCAACATTCTAAATTTGGTGCGGTACATTAAATTGTTAAATAAATAGGACAAAAATAAAAAGAAACTAGTAAATTCAATGCCACTAACATATAATAGGAATAGGAAATATTTTTTTATTCATAATATGGAAAAATAATTTAATCTAGATACTGGGTGTAACTGCGTTACCAACAACATTATCCGACGGTTAATCAACACGTACATAAACATATAGTTCTGTATATTTCATTAGTTTGTATGAACGCGCTAATCTCAGGAACTACTGGACTAATATGGATGAAATGTGGTAGAGAGATACTTTTAGATCCGAGCAATCGAAATAAGAACCAAGCGGATAAGGAGCGCATAAAAGGACAGTGCCAATGAATAGCGATCAATTTAGCTATTGATCATAACCAAATGCCCCTAACTCACATGTTTAATTACATCACGAAGAAAACTGATAAATAAACATACGCGTAAAGGCCTATTTCTCGTTTGAGTACAAAAGAGAAGCAAAGAGCATAATGGACGTGTTCGAATGCTACATTATTTATGTAGGTAGAAATGAAAAGGGTCCGATCAATTTCGCGAACCGCAAATGCGAGTGCTCTCGCTGACTGCACAGAGCCGAATGAACGGATTCTAGGCCCTGAATATATTGCATGTATATCGTAAAAGACGTGTTATTTCTCTAGTGATATTGTAATTAAAAGGAGCATTATCTATCGGCTTTATTTCTTAAAAAAGATATACTATACCCAGATAGACCCCACTGTTTTCCGTCGAGACGGAATACATCGCTAACCGTACACTAAATATTAGTGCGTAGTGTATCCATTCAGCGTCAAACAGACAGTCAGTAAAACCATAGGGTTTAGATTCAGTGACATTTTAACATCACAGGGACATTCAATAATAGCTATGTTCCTACATCGCACTATTAAAGTTTATTATGATTAATGTTTATGATGATTATGTTTATTATGATTATGTTTATTATGATTATGATTTATGATTATGTTTATTATGAATAATTTCTTGGAAATTACCACTGTACATTCCTTCATGATGCCTTGTTAGATTGATATAGATTGGAATAATAAGAAAACAATTTAGCAATTACAATATTTATATTTCAGGAAGGAATATCTATTCCATGAAGAAAAAACAAAATTATTTTTTTTTATTTTATTTTAAACACTTTATTGTGCTGTCTACGCAGCAGAAATAAATATAACAAAACTTACGCTAAAACATACAGCACATCTCTTCCAGGCAACCTACTGAACAAGTGAAAAACAAAAATACTTAAAGGGAGGTAGGTAAAAAGTTAAACCAGTGAAACATATAAAAGGTAATACTATAATTACACACACACACAAATATAAGTAATATACCATACAAAAGAATATTAACATACAATTTGAAATCAAGATAATATACAATATACACATATAATACTATAAATATATGATAAAATACATATATCCAAAAAATAAAATAAAATAAATAGATAAATAACTGAAACAAATATATATAACATTACATACTACTTACATAAAATTAAAATTATACCGAGTCAAACGCAAGATTTAAAAAGTAATCACGCACAAGATTCATGTGTCTTCTTTGCACAAAACTCATATTATTTAATTAATTTCATAGCAACAGGTGCCGTAGCGATATATTTACTAGCTAGTTTTAGGGCCCCTGATGACTTTAATCCTTGCTATGGTTGAAATATATGTAAAAATAACAGCTCAGCTTTATTTCAGTAGGTTCAAAGGAAGAATTTGATCTGTCAATACATCATCTGATAAACGATACAGTTAAGTGGTGCTGCCATTATGTACGGAGTATAGACATCGTGATTGAATGAACGAGCGAAATAAACTGTATGCATACATATATTTATATGCATAGAGGTACAGTGAATCCGTCCAACAGAGCAAAATGATAAGGAAAATGCTAGTGATGGCAGGAATAGTACTTGAAAGAGACGCAATAAGTTTTTTTTTATGTCACCGTCGGCAATGGAGCTGGTGGGTCGCCTGATGGTAAGCGCTGCCACCGCCCATGAACATTTGGAGAGGTGTTAGGTCAATTGCAGACCTTACGCCTCTACAAATGGATTGCCGACTTCACATTCGAAAGGGATTAAGAAAGGATTGACGATAGGAATAAAGGAAAGGACTGGGATGTGTAAGAAAAATGATATAGGCCTCCGGCGTCCCCACTCACCGAACGAAACACAGCAGAATGCTATTTCACGCCGGTTTTCTGTGGGGGTGTGGTTCTTGCCCGGTGCGAGCTGGCCCAATTCGTGCCGAAGCAACCTCGACTACCACACGAGTTATATGGAATTTTGTTTCAAGTTGATGACATTTCAAAAGAATACTCTAATTATAAAATGAATTACACCCGGGATTAAACCTAAAAATATCATCTATTTTACAGAGTTTATTTTCGCGTTTTAAAGTAGGCTAAGTAGTTTTTATAACAAATAAATATGTTAGAAGGTTTTGAACTTTCAATGTCATTGTATCATATTAATTTAAATTGAGGCTTCTTATTTTGAGTCAGTCTCATATATAATTATGAGTAGATGATATTTTATGATTTGAATGTCTTGGTATCCACAGATGTTGCTTCTTAGGTTATCAACATAATTTTGAAAAGTATGTTTTAGCAAACTTCTTATTGGTTATTCAGATTTCTAAGTTTAATGTTGAAATGCCGTAATAAAATTTTAGTCTTTTTAAGTCTAATTTACATAGGTTTATGACTAAGTGTTACTAGAATTTGGTACTGTGTAAGAAAAAAAGACTCCTTTCAACACATACAAACAAACACACAATTAATAAAAAAACAGTACTGAATAATGTCATCATCATTATCGTCATCAGCCCATATATGTACCCACTACTGGGATACAGGCTCCCAATTAGGGTTGAGACCATAATCCATCATGCTGGCCAAGTGCGGATCGGCAGATATCACATGTCGTCGAACTTTTGATTCTTGAACATGCCGGTTTCCTCACGATGTTTCCCTTTACCTTTTTTAAGCAGTGGTGATGTTATCCAAATGTGCAGATAAATTGAAAAATCAATTTATTTTCTGCACGCTCGCCCGATCTCAAATCCCGACTTATAGATTTTGAAGTCCGAGATTTTCACCACTGAGCCACCACTGCTGAATAATGTATAAAGTAATAAAAGATATTATATTATATTATTTTTTGGATGCCTGAAGCCGTGATTCATTTCTACCTACACTGATAAACAACACCTTTATACTGATTTTCAGTGTTACCCTAAAAGAAACATGCTGAGGCTAATGACTGATTTATTTGAATAAAAAAATCGTTTTAATTGAATAAAAAAGTAATGAATACGAACTTCAAATTCTGTAACTTATAAACAACCGTGTTTCGCAAAAACAATATTTTCGTTTCGTATAAAATTTTAAGAAACAGCTCTTAATATACCCACATTTATTTGAAGTTCTCTCAGTATTTTCTTTTTCGAGATAAAGTAATTGAGTTCCCTAACGAAGGGCCGAGAAAGAATACTTCAAAACAAATTGATAAATTAACATCATTCGCAAAACTTTGATTAATTTGTCTCTTAAGTTTAAATTAATCCAAAAGTTATTCACAGTTCCCAAGTTGTTTCATTTTTATTTCGAATGCGATTATGAATTTGTAAAAGTCAATTGTCATTGGATTAATGTGATTTTCGCCTGAATGAATGAATAAATGAAAAACTCTTTATTGTATACCATATTGGACACAATTTTAAAACATAATTATATATTTAGCTATGTGGCGGTCTTATGCTGACAGCGACCTCCACCAGGCAACCTAATATTTTATAAGATAATTCCTGACTTATTTTGTTGCATAATAAATACTAAAAATACAATTATAACAATATACACAGTGTTATACTAGTACAGGAGCCTAAGGACTGCACATGTAACGTTTTTATGCAAATAAAGATTTTATTTATTTTTTATTTAAATACAATAATAATACCAAAGTATCTTAATACTGGTTAGCAATCAATCAAAAGTCACAACCAGAGATTTATGTAGAAATGCAATTCAGAGAATGGCGTGTGAATAACCACTTGTAGGATGTTTTTTGTATTCGCATGCAGATTAGAGATCCATCGAAAACATACAATAATCGAAGATTAATGATATTCCCAGATAGGAAATACATAAATAATTTCGGATATTAACGTGTTTTAAACTGTGCTAGACGAAATATTTTATTAAACAAATCCACATCCATCCTATAAACCCACCTCAGATATCGGATTTATCCTTCATTAAATTTTTTAAACACTCCTATTAAAAACTATTACAATGTTTATAAATAGCTTAATACACCTTTCTATCGTTGAAGAGCAGTAGTTATATTTATTACTTTATTCTTTACTTTATTTCTACGGTCTATTAACCTCTTGATATGCTTCACAACAAATTTCTACCTAAGTATATATATACTATATAATCAAAAGCTCGACGATATGTCACATCTGTCAACCCGCACTTGGCCAGCGTAGTGGATTATGGCCTGAACACTCATAGGAGGCCTGTGTCCCAGCAGTGGGAACGTGTATGGGCTGGTGATGATGATGATATTCTATACGATAAACATCAACAGAAAATAAATGAATATATAGCAAAAATTATCAAATAGTAATAATTCCTCCGCTTTATGGAAACGAATTACCTGCTATCCACTGCACGTGTCGCGATGAAATACAGTCGATAAAACTATTCTGCAGTAGGAAAAAAAATATTTTTTTATCATCGCTATCCTCGGAGGGACAGTACAAACACACAGATTTTTAGATAGTAATTTCTTAGGGACCCCTGCATTCAATTTAATACTTCAGTTGTATAAATCTTTATGCTAACAAAATTAATGCTCATTAAATGTTCATATGACAACACATTCATATGAAAAATGATACATGACTAACTACATCCAACAACGTACCATCCAAACATCTATTAAGATTGCAGTAATTAATTTACAGTAACGGCCTACGAAACTGCTCGCAAACTTTTCTGGTTAGCGCAGATTGTGCTAAATTTGTTGCTAAATACAGGTCGATATTGCCTTCATTTTATAACTTTAAAGTAACGAAGATTGTAAATTTTTTCACCACACCGTACACCGTTCATTTTATAATATATCGTAGGGTTAGTTTGGTTAGTTATTTATTGCCTTAGTGTTGAGGTTTGATCTGAATGTATAGTACATTCCTACCTACTAATATTATAAATGCAAAAGTTTGTAAGGAAGTGTGTGTGTTTGTTGCTCTTTCACGCAAAAACTACAAAAGCGATTGCAATGAAATTTGGTACGTAGACAGCTGGACAATTGGAATAACATATAGGCAAATTTTATCCCGATATTCCTACGGGATACGGACTTGCGCGGGTGAAACCGCGGGGTGCAGCTAGTTTCTTATAAATAAGAATCTACAGTAAATATTTCCAAGCGGCACATAAAAAATAGGTATTTACATCAATTATGAGACTCATATATATTATGTTCCAACATGGTATCAAAAATAAAGGGCTTCAAAATAAATATACAAATTGTATTTATCTAAGTAAATTTATTCTGTTTCTAGAAAACAAAATCAAATTAAAACTGTTATATTTAGCGATATTTAATGAAGGAATAAATAATAAAAAACGCTATACAAACACGGTATCTTTGAATTGGTCCGTCGCGAAATAGCGTTCGTTTTATCAATAAAAAAAGTCAAACAATTTTGTGAATATCTTCAAAAACAAAAGCAATTACGGTTCGGAATCTCTCTAGAGATTGTTTTATTACGGGATCCTATTGTAATGACTACACTTTTTTGTTTTTGAGAGCTTCCAAATTGTTTAATAGCATCGTACATTAGATGTATTGATAACTCGCTGAAACATTGCAATCCTACTTTGTCAAGTTTGTAGTTAAATTTCGCTCCTGGTTATTATAGAAATCCACAGAACTTCGTACATTTCCTTTCCTATCAGGTTGCCTGGCAGAGATTGCTGTTAAGCAATAAGGCCGCCTCTTGTACAAACAATGTCTATTTTTCTGTTTACTGTATTCTTGTTGTTTCTTTCTAAGTTTTTACAATAAAGCATTATAAATAAATAAATAAATACTCCCTTGGAAATCAGATTTTTTTTTGTTATCAATGCGTTCATAATGTGGAACTGAATCTATACTAATATTATAAAACTGAAGAGTTTGATTATTTGAACGCACTATCTCAGGAACTACTGGTCCGATTTGAAAAATTCTTTCAGTGTTAGATAGCCTTCCATCTTTAGAGGGAGTTTCAAATATAGTACGACTAAGTGCTGGAATGATTTGCCACCTCCGTTACGAAATTCTAAGACCTTATTACGTTTTAAATATGGTTTAAAAAAACTTTTAATTACAGAATTTCATAACCAGCCTTAGTCGCATGGTATATAGTGATTTTATAATTTGTTTCCTTTTTTCGCCTTATTTCATAGTAATTTATTATATTTTATAATTAATTCCTACTAATACATATCTCGTCGTGACCTATTGTATTCGTGAAGGTTTAGACCCTATTGTAGTATGACCTTTATAATAATCATATTTATTTACATATTGAAAAATATTTTCGTCTGATATTCATAGTAGGCGGAAAACTTTTTAATAAAGATTACTGTGAGAGTTCCCGTCTTCTTTACTTATAATAATTTGAAGAGTAGATATGCTTTCTATATATCTTTCGTTGATTACAAAATCGCCCTGAATTTTATCATTATCAAAATAGGTACACACACAGACATACACGCGCGTGCGCGCATACACACACACACACACACACACACACACACACACA
>NC_052130.1:5196474-5254457 GCF_012273895.1 Zerene cesonia | reverse complement strand
ACACACACACACACACACACATGTACACGCTCACGCGCGCACGCGTAGACAGACAAACATCGTCGTCAAACTTACATGAACCAGCGCCCCCTCGCAAATAGAGACAACACACTTTGTGAATTTGTTGTTGGAAAGACATCTACTGATACGAAATAAATCATATAATGAATAAATCTCGTATAAAATCCGTTGAAAATGTATTTAATTTCTAAATATGTAAAAATCATGTAAACTGAAACACAAGAATATGATATTATACTTGAAAGACTCATAGCATACTGTTTTACCCATACGGAGTCATGACAAGCGACTATCTTAAAAAACATAATACACATTGAAAAAACTAAGGTCGAGTTTCGCATGCACCATTATACTTTAATCTTCCATAAAGTTTTTAAACCGTACAGCGAAACTAATTGTACAATTTAATAAGATGTAATATTAATATCACGAAAACCCACGCTTTTCACGTTTTCAAAGCGAAAAGTTCCGAGACTTTGTAGTTATTATTCTTAGATATCTATCTTGCATTTAATAAATAATGTTGAGAAAATTTATACTGAGTGTAACGTACTCTTTGAATTTGAATAAGTTTTATTATTAATTCCTTATTTGTAAACTTAATTATAGTAAATATTATATTGAAAGTCGCTACAAGACGTCTACTATCTTTATTGTTCGTTTGTTTTGTTGAAGGCGCTAATCTGGGGAACTACTGGTCCGATTTGAAAAATTCTTTCAGTGTAAGATGTCTATTTATTGATTAAATTATATATGTTCCACGGGTGAAGCCAGGGTGGACCACGGATAATATAGCCCATAGTACCCGGGGATGAAGAATTAAATATACAAGTAAAACTGGACCGCCAATTATATCATAAAACATGAATCAATTCTATTATATGCTTTATTCAATTGGGACAGAGTGTAAAATCGCATACTACTTCCAAAACGTGACTGCGCATGAAATTCAAGTTATCACAAACATGATACAACATGATAACATAAAACCTCTTCATCGTGATCCCGTCGACGATGAATCATAGTCCTACTAATATTATAAACGCGAAAGTTTGTGGGTACAGATGAATGTTTGTTACTCTTTCACGTAAAAACTAGTGAATGGACTTTAATGAAACTTTGCAATATAGCTTATACATTAGAATAAGACCTGCGCTATGTAAATACTTGGTGTCTCCCGTGGTGCAAATATATAATAATATAAAAACTCTCATTTACATGTTTAAAAAAAATACATGACCCAATTTTTTTCTACTATAAAGGTCACTGACGTCCCTGGGGCAGTGGTACCATTCCAAATTCTAAAATGGGACCAAATAACAACGATTCTATATCAAACTCAATGAGAACCACTTACTCAGGGAGACATGGCTACATTCAAAATTGATCAAGTCAGAAAAGATCGCTGAGTATGACAGAGTAGCACACACTTCTTTCCGAGGATTGCATATCTTTTACTTTTCTACTTAGCCTCCTTGCCTGGTTTAGACTACTCGCACTATTAACAATAAATAACACGTCAAAAAGACTGCTCTGAATCCGCTTGGGCAGACTTCTCTTCCCCTACTTACGGAAGAATGTGCCACTCCAGCATTGCAATGTTTGGACACCAAAATCGTTAAACACACCATAAATTGTATGTAAAAGACGCAAAGACCATATGATACTTATTTCTCCTAACAGCATAGACAGAACTGATCTTGACAGTAGGCTAGTATATTTTAGGGCCCTTTTGAGATTTTTCATCCAGTGTTTAGGATTTATAATGAACTAGTATGAGGCTTTCTCTCATATTTGCTATTATATTTATTATCTTATATCTTTAAACGAGCAATTCTTGTATATATGTATATATATAATTAGAATCTCGGAATCGGCTCCAACGATTTTCATGAAATTTAGTATATAGGGGGTTTCGGGGGCAATAAATTGATCTAGCTAGGAATTGAGTAGTCCCAATTTATTATGACTCTTCCTGACATCTATCGGCGAATAATAATACTATAAATGCGAAAGTTTGTGAGGATGAACGCTTATGTATGTGTGCGTCTGTTACTCTTTCACGCAAAAACTACTGAACCGATTGCAATGTAATTTGGTACGTAAATAGCTGGACAACTGAAATAACACATAGGCACTTTTTATACCGATATTCCTACGGGATACGGACTTACGCGGTTGCAACCGCGGGTCACAGCTAGTATTCTCTTATATGTGCTCAATTCAACTGAATTCTTTTGGCTTTGTTACCCTTCAAAACTCACGACTGAGTGAACGGATTTTTATGTTTTCTTTTTACTTGAAAGCTGACGCCTCCCGTGTGGTTCCACTACGGCTTAGTCTATTTTTAATAGTTATTTACTTATATGACATAGAATTGTAAAGTGAATGAATCTCCGCTTCTACATTTCAAATATAAAATTACGTATTAGATGAGATTTCACGTGGATCTTCATTTAACTAAATTATGAAGTAAGATTAACCGTATCAGACGGCTGACGGGGATGTCTCAAATTACCAATTAACTTTAATCCAATTTATTTGAGGAAATTTGTAATTATAATTCAGAAATCTTCGAATTACACCGCCACCAGCGAGGCGTTTATGTTGAAGTAATATTATATTGTATTATTTAAAAGTCGTATTGTTAACAATACCTGATACGATATTTTATATTTGTAATGGAGATGGGAAATTCGATAATAACTGAGATTGCTATATTTCTTAACATTTTATTTATTGGGAAAAAGTTTTATGTTAATAAGATGGGCTTTGCCCACGTTTTAGAAGATATATGAACTAATCCGTACTAATGTTTTAAAGGCGAAAGTAACTCGGTCTATCTGTCTGTTTGTCTGTCACTCTCTTCTTCACATCTACACTACTAAAATTATTCGTATGAAATTTATCACAGAGATAGCTGTACTTTCGAAAAGTCATATAATACTTTTAATCCTTGTAATCTCATGGAAACGGGAGCCGGGAAAAATCACGAGTTTTCTGTTCGACTCCGCGGGCAAAGCCGCTTCAGGAAAGCTAGTATGTAATAAATAATGTTCGCACAAAATTATCTCACATATTCATATTTATCTATTTTATATTGATCAATCCTAAATACGATACAAGATACACGCTCGCAATAAAATACAAAGTAACCGACTGTACAGGAAATATACTACAACATCTTCAACAAGGAAATTTTAACCGTATATCAGTTGACTGAAAGACCATTTTGCTTTTGTCGTTTTATTTTACATTACGTGTTACTATAATAATTTCCTTTTGAGAAATTATGTGTTAATTGAAAAGTCAAATGGAAATAAGCTATTACGCGACTTCTGAAATAGAAACACGGACGTGACAAATAATATACATATTATTTTGTTTCTGTATTCCTCAGATACTGTTAGAAGTATTTATAACTCTACATAATAAACTTTATATTGTAAAAATAAAATCTATTCTATCATCTACCAATATAATGGCATAAACTAAGAATAAATTTAAAAAAGACCGTTACCTGTTACTTACCTTAGTTTTTTTATGACTATCATCATCATCAGCGTCATCATCATCAGCCCATATATGTTCCCACTGCTTGGACAGAGATCTCCTATGAGGTTTAATTAAAGAACCTAACTATATTAATCAGAGAAAATGTTTTTTTTAATCTATAAATACTTGGATCTTAATCGTCATGTGTCGATGATGACTTAATCAAGATAACTTTTGATTCTGTTCTATTTTATGTTATATTTTACGTCATACCACACCGGTGGGCGGACTGTGTCATATCACAAGACTACCACGCGAACGAAGTCGCAAGACCAGCCAGTTATCTAACAATAAAAACGATGCATATTGTTTTTCGCACCAATACAAAATTATATACCCAGTTAATTTGGGAGGACGAACGAATATGGGTATTTAAAGTAAAATTCGTCACACACGACAATTCCAACAAACCAAATAATTAAATCCGTTTAACCGTTTAAATATACGTCAAAAGTGTTTTATTTTAAATCTAATTGAATAAATAACTATTTGAGTTTGAGTTTGAGTTATAAATATAGATATAATTATAAATATAGATGTAGCTACGATGATTTATATTTTTCCCGACTTCATCGCTGCGGGCGCTTTACTCCAGCGATAAAAATCGATACTTAGAAATTCATATTTATCAAGGCCGTAGTCAGATCTAAGATCTAGTTAAGAAACAAACCCGTAGTTAGCGCTGAGCTAACTCAGTTACGAGTTGTTACGAGTTCCCACCCACATTAGGACAAACGTTTTCAAATCAAATTCATGTAAAACTTCCTCTCCCTTCCCTTTATAATTTATGCAAATGCAAATAACGTTCTATCCAATCGTGGAAGTTGTTGATTTTAGATATAGCCCGTGTCGATCATAATTATGACGAATTTAACAAGCTGCTGAAATAAATATATATTATATAAATGTAGTCTGTTGTAGAAAGTTCTCAATTCGAATGTATTTTTTTGTGTTTGTTCCTTCAGAACTTCCGAAAGGTGAGCCTTCCGTGATGAAATAACGAATTTCACAATTCATTTTTTTATTTATTCATATAATAAATATTAGAAGGATTTAGTCTGATGTTAAAAATAATTATTTGCATTATTAGTCATAGTACTGTCTTGTGTTTGATTTTACGCGAGTATTATACATTTCAAAATTAAAGACTTTTTAACGGATTTTAAACGCGATTTATTTATTATATTATTAACCCGACGTTTCGAAGACTTTACAGCGAGCGTGGTCACGGGGAGTCTCCCCGACTTCTAAATTGTTAATCATATTTTTTCCTTACGACATATTGACAAGAAAGCGTGCTGTTATAAATGTTATTATAATCAACACAATATCACACAAAGTTCATAAATAAATAACATAAATCATGAATAACGTGTGCCCATTATTATGTCGATTTGATAAATGATTTCAACTAATGGACGTAGATAATTAATTATATATATAGACTATATACACGAAAAAATAACAATTTAAATATCGAACACTTATGTAAGGGAAAACTGAAAATTAACATAATGTAATTTACCAGGACTATCGCTAATCCGAAGGGGTCGCGGACGTATTTTAACCAGCTCCCGTGGCCCCTTCACTCAAGTGGCTAGACGGAACACAGTGGGGTTTTGGTCGGTAAGAATCCGACATAACCCACGGCTCCATCCCCGGGGGCCGTGAGTATCTATGAAAGATTTCCCCACTATAAAAAAAGGACTATCGCTAATAATAAAACATTTAATTAGTACTCGATTGACAAATTAATAAACATTATATTCGATTACAACAAAAAATACATCATACAACTATATTCATCGCAAGTGACCATTCTTATTAACGTAAGGTATCACAAATCAAAATATTAAAAAAGTCTTCGCTTAATTAAAATCGTTATTTCATAGCTAAATGCCGTAAGGGAAAATAAATCGAAACGACCGTCAAATAAAGTATAAATTTATTTGACAGACCTCGCGGTGTCCTCTGAAATAAGCCGATTTGAATATAAAATTCGCGTCCAATACCAGGTTTTCAATATTACCACAAGCTTGTCCTTGTTTGTGTAGATCTAAGAAGAAATAGACTAAACAGTTTATAATTTCTTTTAATTCACCCTTCGGTTTTTTTTATGTTAAAGGGGTGGTTTACCCAGCAGGTGATTTCCTGGATGAATATTTCACTTGATAGCGCCACTGCAAATGCGTTACCCCCATTATTGATTTTTGACATGGACATTTTTTGACATTGAGGATTGACGACAAAAATAACGAAATAGATTAAGAAGGGTGAGGAAAAGGAAACGGTACTCCAGTTCCACACTCATTGGACAAAACACAGTAACATGCGCATGACACTACACACTTTTCTATCGATCTTCTGCATAGGATGTACCTCTGAGATTTACCTCCCCTAGTGCAAGATGGCATAATTTGTACCGGAGTGTGCTCGACTACGACATGTAAATTTATATTGCACATTTTCGAATACGATATAATCAAACATGGAAGATGTAGTGAAATTGCAAGGCGGGAAAACTTTGCGCAATATTAAATACAAACAAATATGTTTCTTCACAAAAAAACGTTTAAATTTATCTATTAATATGATAGTGTATAATTAAATTGACGTACGAGATTGTAAAACTGTCAGAGAATAAATAAGAAATTAAAAAGATTTTTTAACTCTATGTAATTGTAGAATCAATAACATTATTGTGATGTTGACAAACTTATGCCAAATAAAATATTAAAACATGCTGTCTATAACTTAATAAGTCTACGTAGATTTTAAACGTCAAATATTACGATACATTCGATACAATTCGATATTAAACCCCTAATTTATAATATTGCTTCCTACAATTTCATATTAAAATTGTGAAACTTCAAATAGACGCTCAGATTTAGTTATTACGCAACTGGCCCACAAAGAGCATTATGATTTCAGGATTCATATGTGTTAGTAGTAGGTAGTTAGTATCTTTATTCAACTTTAGAAAAACACCGTAATGGATTTTACTTAAATAAAGGAAGTGTACTTAACTACATGTAATTATAGTCTATGAAATTATAGTTAAATCAAATATGAAAGACCGCCCACATGACCTTGACTGTTGGTAGTTGACAACTACGCCTTCAAGATGAGTTTATTTCAGCGGTCGTATGGAGTCAACTTCCTTGCGCATTGTTTACAAACAGTTACAACCTCTTTTTATTCATATTTTAGTAGACTTTTTAGAGTGGGGATATCTTGTATAGTCACGGCCCACGGGGAAGAGGTGGTGGATGGCCACGTGGGTTATATTTAATTTTTAGTTTTATAGCATTAAAATGCTTTATAAATGAGAAATTTTGAAAGAATAGAAAAAATTTCATCACGAGGCAGGATTCGAACCTGCGTTTCTTGCCAAACCGTAGCAACGCCTAGCCTCTCGGCCACCCGTGATCCCGCCACAGTAATCGATTTCTTCTACTCTTTCGGTTTCATATGCCTAAGGGGCACCCCACGCCATCTAATCATCATCATCTTTCAAAATTTCTCAGGTCGTGGTTTATGTCAGATTCCTACCGACTAAAACCCCACTGTGTTCCGTCGATCCACATAAGTGAAGGGGCGCGGGTGCTTGTTAGAATTCGTCCGTGACCCCTACGGCATATTTATTTTTAGTAGTCTAATGCCTCGTATTGGCCATCTGGAAAAGGGAACTGGTTTATGTAAAGTCTCCTATTGCAATAGGAGACTACCGACTCTGTGTTCGAGCCGCTATAGTGAAGGGGCCAAGGCCTTTTAAAAAAAGAACGTATTTTTATAAATAAAGAGAAAGAATGGACTAGAAAGTGTGAAAATAACGGGCCCATCAATATCAAAGGATACGCTTTAATGCGTCTCTAAAGACAAAATACAGATTATTAATTACTAGCTGCGCTCCGCGGTTTCACCCGCTTTAGTCCATATCCCGTAAGAATATTACGATAAAAAGTTGCTTATATGTTATTCCAGTTGTCCAGCTATCTACGTACCAAATTTCATTGCAATTGGTTAAGAAGTTTTTACGTGAAAGAGCAACAAACACACACACATCCTTACAAACTTTTGCATTTATAATATTAGTAGGATAGGATTAGTGACCTACCCTAACTACAGTTAAATATTCTAATAGATATCTAGGTGTTAGACCTATGTCGAAGAACAAAGAATTCAGATATTTTCCATCTGATGATATCAAAATTATATCATAGAAAAGCATAAAATAACGAGCTTGGAAAGAAAGGAAATTAAGGAAAACGTCAAAATACCTATATATGGAAATTAAATCTATATAATATGTGGTGTTAGTTACAACACTACTTATAACTCAATAACGGATGAACCGATTTGGCTGAAAATTTGTAGAGAGGTAGCTTAAAACTAGAAGAGGGACATCGAATAATTATTATCTCGGAAATCCCACGGGAACAGGATCCATGCAGCGAAAACTAGCTTTCTTGCGGCTACGCGGGCAATGTCGCGGACGAAACGCTAGTAGTACATAAAACCCTGCTTTTCAAGACAGCTAAAGATACACAAATAGTAAAGACATTGCAATAGATGAGGTGGGTCATCTGATAGCCTACTTCTCGGACCAATTGGGGTAATTAGCAATTAATCACTAATCTTTCTCGTGGTTATTTCCCCTGGCGCATTTATCTTTATGACTGTGCATACTATATATCGAATATATTGTTTAAAACTAGTTTTTTTTTTTTATGTCACAGTCGGCAATGGAGCTGGTGGGACGCCTGATGGTAAGCGCTACCACCGCCCATTAACATTTGTAGAGGCGTAAAGTCGATTACAGACCTTACGCCTCTACAAATGGATTGCCGACTTTAAATTGAGAAGGGATTAAGGAAGGATTGGCGAGAGGAATAAAGGAAAGGACTGGGAAGGGGAAGGAAAAGGATACGGGCCTCCGGCTCCCCCACTCACCGAACGAAACACAGAATGAGAAAGCAGAATGCTATTTCACGCCGGTCTTCTGTGGGGGTGTGGTACTTCCCCGGTGCGAGCTGGCCCAATTCGTGCCGAAGCGTGCTCGACTACCACATACAAAATATTATATATACATTGAATATATTGTTTAAAACTAGTTACTTTGCTCTATGAGAGTTATAAGTATTACTATAGAAAGCAGTATTATTAAAGAAAATTATAACATGACTAGTTTTGTATCCGCGGCTTCATTCGCGTGATTGAAGGAAAAGATAGATAAACCGGCAGTCTTACCCTCATAGCTGCCGTGCCCGTGGCTATAACGCGAGATAAAAACTACCCTATAGTCATGGGTGTCAAATTACCTGTTTAACAAATTTATCCAAACCGGTTCAATGGTTAGGCGTAAAGATAAGACAGACAGACAGAGTTGCTTTCTCGTTCATAATATTAGTAGGGATTTTTATCCTCTTCCTTGGGCGGCCTGGAAGAGTTCGCTGATAAGCGATAAGATCGCTATTTCTTCGCGTCGCACTTTATATATTTGCGTGTTTATATGTTTGCAACATCTTTAATTTGGTGTTGTACATTAAATTGTAAAATAAATAAATAAAAGATTTTATTGAACTGCATGAACGACAAGCTTTTGGAATTTAAGACTTATTCATTTAAATTGTATTAATATATTATTACTTTATTTAAGTTCGCTTGTCACTATGTAAAATGCAACCACATGTGAACACATATTTTAATGGGAATCATAAAAATTGGCTCACCCAGTAAAAGTTGTACAAACACACAAAAAATGGAATCGAATTGATACTAATATATTGATATTCTATTGTGGGAGTCGAGCACGCTTCGGCACGAATTGGGCCAGCTTGCACCGGGTAAGTACCACACCCCCACAGAAAACCGGCGTGAAATAGTGGCATGCCACTGTGTTTCGTACGGTGAGTGGGGGAGCCGGAGGCCTATTTCCTTTTCCTCACCCGTCCCAGTCCATTCCTTCTTTCCTGTCATGAATCCTGTTCCTTTTCCCTTACCCACTAAAAGCGGGCAGCGCATTCGCAGAGGCACTACCTCTGCGAATGTTCATGGGCGGTGGTGATCGTTTTCCATCAGGCGAACCACCAGCTCAGTTGCCCGCTATGTCATAAAAAAAAAAAAAAAAAAAAGATTGGTTGAAAAATACATTTAATCTACTTGTATGAGAACTGACATAGTATTATTCCGATGTTGAAAGTGTTTATATCAGTTTCTTTGATGCTAGACAGATTTATCAAATCTATACGAATATAATAAAGCAGAAGAGTTAATGTGTTCGTTTGAATGCACTAATCTCAGGAACTACTGGTCCGATTTGAAAAATTCTTTCAGTGTTAGATAGCCCATTTATTGAGGAAGGCTATAGGTTATATATGTACCACGGGCGAAGCCGGGGGAACCGCTAGTAGCTTTTTAGAAATTAATAATTTTTTACCACTTTTACCCACGCGTGGTCACGGTCACGCTCGCTGTAAAGTTTTCGAAACGTCGGGTTAATAATATAATGAATAAATCGCGTTTAAAATCCATTAAAAAGTTTTAATTTCTAAATGTATAATACACGCGTAAAATCAAACACAAGAAAACGCTGGTAGCTTATAAAGTGACTGGTTTATTTAAGTAGTAATCTGCATCTGTATTTTTTCAAGATTTGAAATTGTAACTTCAGGAATTTCCTAAACTACAAACACCCATTTATAATAAAAAAAGAAAACCCTACTGTATAATGAAGCACTCTCATGAAAACTAGATCTCTAAGCTCATATAAACCATATATCCTATGATTATTCGTGTTTCCAGAATAACCTAAATACTCCTTGATATTCAATGACAATATTATCATACGAAAGTAAATAAAAATACAGCAAATGCTGCCTGTACTACTACATTATTCAAGACCCCGTAAACACTCTTATACCAAGTATGGAATGGAGCGAATTTGGTCTGTATATTTTTCACGATTTCAACACACGTCCCGTGAAAGAAATATTTCGATAAAACAGTTGGCCCAAAGTTCATTATATAAGTTAAAACGTATTCCTTTGTCAGCGATGTTGGTAAGGGAAATAATTTCTAACGGTGCGATAAAGCTGTGGGCATGGTAGTTTTAGAAAGCTTTTTATATTGTTTTTGAAGTAGAATGTTATGCACATTTCTATACAAATATTATAAATCTGAAGAGTTTGTTTGTTTGTTTGAAAGTACTAATCTCGGGAACTACTGGTCCGATTTGAAAAATTCTCTCAGTGTTAGATAGCCCATTTATTGAGGAAGGCTATATGCTATATATGTATCACGGGCGAAGCCGGGGCAGACCGCTAGTTAATATGAAACATTGTATGCAGATTTTATAGCATTAAATGAATTATATTGCGGCTTTTTCTTGAGCAGAGCATTTTAAGCTAGGGTAGATATTTGTTAATTTTAATTTAAAATAAATTTAAACTAATACGTTAAGTATGCCCCTAAACTAACGAGGTTTTTTTTCATTGATGATAAAATGTATGACCTGCTTCTAATTGCACCCATATAATTAATTTATTAAAAGAAATAGGACCTTCTTAAGACCCTCATCAATTGTTTAAAGAAATAAAATATAGAAATGAGTATTTTCCCGCCTATCCACGCACCATGCTACCAACCGCATGTTGGTATTCAAGTCACGTTTGAAAAACTCGGCGTGCGACCGCTTTTATAAGTAGCCTACGATGAATAAAAATTAGACTTTAATCATGAAACCAACCAGGAGTCGTAGCTATGTCATGGCGTATCAGTGATTTGTCGGTGAAAATTGCTGAGATATTGAGACTGGAGTAATCCGTTTGAATGTGGAGTCAATGTCAAGTCAATTAAGTATGGTATTCAAAAGAAACGTTTACCGCACTAGTGGGTATAGGATCACGCGCGATGTAAGGTTCCGTAGTTTTATCCTTTAATGAAGATAACAAAAATCCAATTGTTCGCCTTTTTAAAGTCGGTTGAGAATAAACATTGTTATACTTAATAAACAGTGCCAATTGCTACAAAGATACAACATACCAACAATTTACAAATAAATTAACTGCCACAATATTTGCTTTTAAATCCCGTTCTATATTTAAATAGCGGATTAGTAAACTGTCCAGTATCAAGTATTAATTAAACAGAGTATATAAAGCAGGAAGATATATCACCGTGAAACAAACAGCGGTGACACGTGAAGCATCTACATGTGGAAACGCTGAAAAAGCTTCGCTGGTAATGGCTGGATGTAGCGTGGAATGGATGTGGTATAAAATGCTGTTTATACGCAAATTTTATCCACAATGCCACATCCATTCTGTAACATTGATGAATCAAGAAAGCGTCTTATATATGTCCGAAATTTATCAACTACTGGAAAAATATGATAAGCCCAGGCCTTTATATGATTTAGAATGTGGATACCTTCTAGGAAAGCGCGCTCCATCTTAGGCCACATCTCAGCTTAACATCAGGCGAGATCGTGGTCAAGCGATGACCTATTATTAATAAAAAAAATATACAAGGCTGTCTGGTAGTGTTTCGTGACAGAACTATTACTGAGATGTATGTGGGATGTTGATGATGTTTCACTTTTATCGTCATATTGTCATAGTCTATATTATGTTGCTTAAATTATACCAAATTCATTGTTTGCGAGTACCTAAATTGAAAATTAAAGGTATTTATAATTAGAAAGCCGCATTCAACGCGTCGTACATCCCCGCTCTGCGACATACAGTTGCAAATACGTCATGCGAATGTATTTGGGTTTTTAGCTTGCCGCCTGTGTATCTAGTTATGCTAAATGTATGCATTGTTTATACTCTTACGAAGGGTAAAGTGAAATTTAGCTGAAAAGTCTATTTTTCTTAGTATTCTGCTGTTTACGTCGTGGTAACTTGGATTGTTTTGGGATCATAAGCTGATAATGTTTTTATAAAGAAATTTGTCATGAGGCATTTAAAGATGTAACCTTTGTGGTTCGGCGAAGACTGACTCGGCCTGTAACATGTCCTCAACTTCCCAGGTCATTCCTTTGTTTCTGTCGTCAATCCTCTCCTTATCCTTTACCCCTTAAAAGCGGGCAGCGCATTTGCAGCGGCCCTACCTTAAAAGTTCATAAGCGGTGGTGATCGCTTACCATCAGGCGAACAAGCAGCTTATTCGCCTGCTATAATTAAAAGCACTTAAAAGCAATGACCCAGAGGTCAATGCCATCATCGCTGCTTGCAGCTACAGTCTGCATTTACCCACGAATGTCAAACGAGGGCAATATAACGTAAAGGTGAGGAGATCAAATTAAAATTTTATTGAATACTCGCTTTCTGCCCGCGACTTCGCCCACGTTTTCAAAGAGAAACTTGCATAGTTACATTTTGAAATATGTCCCTTCTTAGGTTCACTATCTCATATTTGTTTTAAATTTCATCCAAATCAATTCAGTGGTATAGACACGAAAATAAGACTGACTGACATAGTTACTTTCGTATCTGTGATATTTGTATGCAAAACAAGATTTTTTCACTTTGAAAGTCATTCCAATCATATCAGGTCAAATTCTAGACGAACCAACAAGTTCGATATATCAGAAAAATTATTCGCAGCAATGAGAAACTTGCGGAAAGTTTAATGGATTCACAAGTATGGAGGTTATCGTGCTTTGTTAGGAAAAAAGTTTTAAGTATACTCGAATGTAAAGGAGAGATTATTTTTATCGTATTTTTTGGCCCGTTATAATCGAGATAACGTTGAAAACGCTTTGTTGTTTGGGGTGAGATACGGCTTGGATTTTTTGGAGGTTTCCATATTTTTCAGCAATTAAACGCCTTTGTTACTGAGGCTCATACAGCTGAAATTCGTCTCTGAATTCAGAATCTTCTGCTGCACAACTGAGAGGATTCAGTCTTAATTCTGGTGTGCGTTTTCATAAAGAAATTTATAGAAATGCGTTTTGCATATTTGGCTGTTTGAGGCCGGCCTTAAGATATACTCAAGCTCAAACTCAAATATTTATTTACTTTATAGAAGCCCTTAAGAATGATCATAACATAGTTTTAATATTTACGTACGTAACGTTACGTAATGGTGATGGAACAAGATTCGAAAATGATAATCAATGAAGGTTACACCAGTTTAGAATCCAGGTTGAGTTTTTTTGTGTCATTTCACGATGTAGTTCACATTTTAAATATCGTCACCGGTCCAGTGCCTGTCTAGGCGTAGCCGCTCATCTAAGTCACCCGTCATTAGTTTCTATATGTTTATTAAGAAAACCGAAAATAGCTCGTTCGGCGTATTTTTGTCTACTTTTTAATCTACCAAAGGTTTTGTTACTAGAATAAATCCTGAAGCAATGAGGTGGGTCTATTATTATAAAAAGCGACTGTGAAACTGATCTAATCCAACTTTCTCTTGATAAACGAGAGAACGTTTATTCCCGTATTGTATTTCATTGACTATATAAATTATATAAGGATATTCTTCACTTGAACATATAACAAAAAGCAGATCCACAGTTACATTATAAGTATAATTTACGATACCTTGGGGTCGTTTGGAGAAAACACATCTGTTTTGATTATCATCTCTTTTGCACACGTGTAATTTATTATACAGATAAGACTTTTCGGAGTGTGGGAGTCGAACACGCTTCGGCACGAATTGTGCCAGCTCGTAACGGGAAAGGTACCACACCCAAACAGAAGACCGGTGTCAAATAGTAGCATGCTACTGGGTTTCGGTAACTGGGGGAGCTGGAGGCCCGTATCCTTTTCCTTACCTTCACATTCCATTCCTTTGTTCCCATTGTCAATCTCTTACTGTTATTTTGAAAACTTATTCAAAATGTATGATGTGTTTTTCTCGTTTTACACGCGAATAATGAAATATGCACTTCGTTTGGCGCCATAATTGCCTTCCAAACTAATTCTACCAATAAATAATTTACATCATTCCCAAATTCAGGCCAAAGTTCAGGTAAATATGACGTTTATTTAAATTCAACGTTCCTCACCTTATCTTGAAGCTATAATCTAATTACTTTAATTTTATTTTAGAATTATAACGGAATAGAAACATGACAGGCGATTAGTAGGCGATAAGGTGCTAAGCGTATTATTAAGTTTCTAACAACGATTAACTTGTAGCTCTAATGGAATTTTAAATATAAAATGCAAGCCATTGAAGTGGGAATATAAATTTAATGTTAATTCACTATGGAACCTTTTTAGTTATAGTGTCAAATCTTTCCCAGGTGATTTTGATTATTCTTAGTTCTAAGATATGAGATAAAATATTAATATTTCGTTATAAGGAATTAATCTTAATGTATAAAATATGCGATGTGTTGTTTGCTCGTTTGTTTGTACGATCTGGAATCAGGAAGTACTGGACCGATTTCAGAGACACTTTCACCATTGTATATGTACATTGTATTGTACATATAGGCTACATACGACTATAGATACCACATGTGAAATTCGTCTAAAATCAATATAGTATTTTCTGAGCGCTTTCAAACAAACAAAAAACTATTCAGTATTACATTATTATTAGTATAGTCATTAAACACATAATTTTCCCATAACAGGATAACGTCACTTGTATATTACTATTGACTGACAATATGATAGCCTATACTACGGTATCTTTTATATTCCATACTAATAAACCCGCCTCTGGATTTTTCAGAATAGTTTATATTCAAACATAAAAGATTCAAGCCGACTTTGAATACCTAGAACTGGTTTGATCCTGCGCATACTTTGCTATATTTGCCTTATTTACGACCTGAATGACTGTATTTTACGTTTTTGAATAAAGTTTTATTATATTACTATCTTTATGGAAATTTTTAACGCCACAATCCATGGAGATCGTGCTTGCGTTATTGGATAATGCGTCCATTTATTTTATGGTAACGTTAGAACAACATCTGCTATTCTAGGAAGCCCGTTCGACATATTTGGACTAGTTTTCTTTTTACGGCCGTGAGTTAAACTTTTATTTGATGGGTCGATGTACCATTAAATTGTAGATATATTTTTATAAATATGTGTATGTGTATCTTAACTTACATCTATTTTTTATGTGAACATTTTATATAGCACATTTTCTTTTTAAATATGTTTAATATTATTTTATTGGATTCACAGTTATAGAAATTGCTGACCTTCGAACTATTCATCAGTTTGTAAGCCCTCTCTAACATAAACAAATTACTGTAATAAAATATCTTCTGCTAGCTTATTACTTTTATCGTAATGGTATTTTTACGACCGTTGCTTATTATAGATATATATACATATTGTTAAGGTAAAAAATTAAAATTTAAAACTATCCCTACTTTTTAAATTACAAGCGTCTTTTGATAATATATATTATAGCACAAGTCACTACCACAATTATGATGATTACAACAACACATCATATGTCAAAATTCGTCCAGCATTTCGGGCGGTAGGGCGTGCCAAAGAAACGGACGTTCATAATCCGATACAAACATACGCTCAAAAATTACTCCCTTCTATCGCAGTCGGGTAAAAATGTACAAGTATTAGGTTCCAAATATTTTACGTCCCAGTTATATTTAGGACTGTTTTCACATCCAATCCACCGCTTGGATTCGATTACAAGAAGTTGGATGGACAGCGCCGACTCGGCGGTCATAAGTTCTCTTTTAAGAGGTTTGTATAAGAGTTAGTAGGCTTCCATGATCTTCGTATTTCCTTTCAAACAAAAACTCGAACTCAAACTTAAACTTAAACAATTTATTTATTCAACTAGATTTCGTTTAGAAGCACTTTTGAATGGTCATAATATAGAAAAATAATAAATTATCACCGGTTCGGAAAGTAGCTTCTACAGAGAAGAGCCGAAATTGGACGAACGTGTAAATGTGATATAACACAAGAACCCTTTTTTTTTAAGAGTGGATATCTTACACCTGCCTCTGGGGGAAAAACCATGGGTTATATCAGTTTCCTATCGACCAAAACCCGTGTGTTCCGTCGAGTCGAGTCGTAATGAAGGGGCCACGGGAGCCGGTCATAATTCGTCCGCGACCCCTAACACAAGACCCCTAGATCATATTCTACTATCGTCAACTTGAGCCAATATACGAGTAGCTGTGTGATTCTTGAAAGTTACTTTCAAGATTGTCTCTCGACTTTGTAACGTCGTTTGACAAAGATTTATAGACATTGAACAGACGCATGTGCATTATATTAGTAGGGTTGGTTTTTTAGTGGATTTATTACTCCACAAAAAATATATATTCGTATTTGTAAATTTAAATGACGTGCTCTTATTGTCTATGAACCAAAAGGTCATTTGATTTCCTTAAGAACTATTAATACTGTATGCAATCCTACTTCATTCATACTTCCTATCCTACTAATATTAAAACTGCTGAACCGCTTGCAATGAAATTTGGTACGTAGACAGCTGAACAACTCGAATAACGTAGAGGAAACTTTTTATCCCGATATTCCTACGCGACACGGACTGACGCGGGTGAAACCGCGGGGCGCAGGTAGTAATATTATAAAAGCGAAAGTTTGTTAGGATGTGTGTGTGTTTGTTGCTCTTTCACGCAAAAAACTGATGAACCGATTTCAATGAAATTTGGTACGTAGATAGCTGAACAACTGGAATAACATAAGATAAATTTTTACCCCGATATTCCTATGGGATACTGACTTACGCGGGAGAAACCGCAGGGCGCAGCTAGTAATAATATAAATTTGAAACTGATTTATTATTTCCCATGTTTCTACAATTTATTTGCTGACGGTACATAAAAGACTACAATTATAAACTTTGATTGATGACTGATACCAATTTCAAATCGGTTCAGCGTTCATTCTGCCCTAGTACTGGAATAAAAAAAACGAATATCCAGTATATTACATCCGTGTCAACGTGTAAGTTGTCTCGATAATAATAATTGAACTGTTCTACTTCATGCGCTAAATTGTTTCGCTCTGGCCTCAAGCCAGACTTGCGCCATTTTGTGAAATGGCTTTTATACCACAATTTATTTTGATTGAATCACTTGTAAAACATGTAATGGCGTTGTTTATTTGTAGCAGGTGAAGGGAAATAGATGGGATGAGTTGGATGTGAGATCCAGATCGATAAACGATATTGAAGCAAACGTATGTATAGGGGAGACGGAGGCCCCTTTCCTTTCTTCGTCCATTCCTTCTTTCCAGTCGTCAATTCTTTCCTTATCCTTTTGCAAGTGGGCAGCGCATTCCTAGAGGCCTACGTTTCTTCTTCAAATATTCATGGGCAGTGGTGATGGTAAGCGTACCATCAGGTAAACCACCAATTCAGTGGCCCGCTTATGACATAAAAAAGTATGTATGGGAATTAGTTAAAAAACATTGCACGTGAATGTTATTCAAAGCAAATGACCAGCGACTAAGTTTCACTATAAACTTAGAATCGCTTCTTGCGTAAGTCTCGTGTAAAAGTTCATGTAAAATAAATTATTTCCGATGGTTGTTCACTTTTTTTTGCTGTCACGAAAGCAAATATCCATCGCTCGTTTCTGTCTATATTTTCCGTGATTTCTGGGCAAAGATCGTTGGTAACCGAATGCACGCAAAATACAATACATTATAATACTCCAGCTTGCTATTTCGTCACATTTATTTTAATAAATCCAAACTAAATGTGCTCCAAAATTTATATTCATGTTTGAATACAGAACCTTTTTTTTTTTTTTTTTTATGTCATAGCGGGCAACTGAGCTGGTGGTTCGCCTGATGGTAAGCGATCACCACCGCCCATAACATTCGCAAAGGTAGGGCCTCTGCGAATGCGCTGCCCGCTTTTTTGAGGTAAGGGAAAAGGACTGGATTAACGACTGGAAAGAAGGAATGGACTGGGACGGGTGAGGAAAAGGAAACAGGCCTCCGGACCTAAACGATAGAATTAAGACTGGTTATTATCTCGACTTACTTTCTTTGGCTCTCTCTGATAGAAGATTCCATATCTATTCTATAAACAAAATATTTATTTAATACTTACATATTTATCTCTCTTCATATTTATCACGCATGTGTCTGTTATGAAAATTCCATTTTGTATGACGCCTACTCTCTTACTTCGCAGATTTTCATTTGCATTGTGGTTGTCTGGTAGAAATCGCTCAATAGCGATAAGACCGCCTTCTACACCTTAACTTTTTGTGTGCATTTCTTGTTAATTTCTTTGTGTACAATAGAGATTTATTATTATTATTAAAATAGAAAAGTGCTCATAATAAAACAATATCAATTAACTGTTATCGCCACTGACGTAACGCACTCAAAGATAAACCTCCGCTTCATAAATAACGGAGTATAAAAGGTTTCCACAGCGGAACGATAATTAAAAGTCACAGTTTTGAAACCGTTTTTTCTGACAAACGGTGCGAGCGTTGGCGGATAATTTGTGACCATTGACTTTAAAATGTGGCGGTAAGGGTGTGCGCACATTGCGCGTTAAACTCTCTAAAGTTTTCGACATCAGTTATGGATTATTTTCAAAGACTAACAGTAATTCAAAATTCTTATGTCATGCTTCATGTAACCTAACTCTTCTGTAACAGCTTGGGTAGTTCTAGCGATTTTTCACAGGCTTTTGTACTGAGAACTAGCGTGAGCCTGCGGCTTAATCTATGCCGGGGTTAATAACTATGGCAACATTCAACCAAATGATCTCAATTCTTACGGCATATACCATGCCTATATGACACTGTCAAACGCAGGTTTATAATACTTGAAATAAGTATTAAATGTTCGCTAAAAAAATTGTTAATCTAAAACATAAATAACCCGCAGTCATGTGGTTTAGCCATAAAAATGTGGGAAAATATGACATAGCTGAAATATTTCAATAAAGATATTGTTGTAAAATGATATTACAACACACACGTTTTTTATTAAGAGTTTTGAACACATTAAGATGTCCATATCTAACAATCAAAGCGATGTATAAATTTATTTTTGTATGGAAAAACTTCATTGCGTTTAATTTACAAATATTTAAAGTATTATTGATAGATAGATTGAGTAGTTTTGATTAAAAACATCGCAAATTTAATCGCAAGTATAAATCACTTGTATTGTTTTTATATAAACGTTACTCGAATGATGTTAAAATAAACCAGTTACGTGCTAATTGTACATAGATGTACACGTGTATTCTGCTGGCTAATCACTCTCAACCTACAGCGCTATTCTAGTGTAACGTCCCCGGGGGCGAGACGGTCCCAATTCTAAAATGGGACCAAATAACAATTCCGTACAAAACACAAAGAACCACTTCGATCGGTTGAAAACCCATTTCCTTTTCCTCACCCTTCCCATTCCGTTAATTCTTTCCAGTAGAACAAAAAAACCCCAAGTTATAGAGTAAAAAAGGTTAACGGTTGCCTGATAGAACGGTTGCATGGTAGAGATGGCTTTTAGCCATAAGGCCGCCATTCTCATACTAGTTTCAAGTTGCTTTTGTTAAGTTTATCTCTGTTTTATATTTTGTAAGTGTGCAATAAAGAATAAACAAATAAATAAGTAGAATAATTATAACCTATAACTATATCAATAATTAAAAATTTTAAATGCGAAAGTTTGTAAGGTTGTGTGTGTTTGTTGCTCTTTCACGCAAAAATTACTGAACCGGTTGCAATGAAATTTGGTACGTAGTTAGCTGGACAACTGGAATAACATATAGGCAACTTGTTATCCCGATATTCCCACTGGAGACGGACTTACGCCGCGGGGCGCAGCTAGTATTAATATATGACCTTCTTCGTTTTTGGAAACGCTGATAACGCATGAATTACGATAAATCTTTATTCTTTAACAACAGCGTGGGCTGTAAAAATATCCATTGAAAGCGGTATTAAAGTTTTAATTGCTGGTATATAACTGAAATATTCAAAAGCGATCGACCATCGCCTTGATTGAAATGTTTAATAATAAAAAGAGAAAATGTACAAAAGATATAACCCACACGTTCTTGCTATTTTCACTTCAGTAAAGAATATAATATGCACTTTAAAACGGAAGAATCTCTTTAAAAAACCACCATCACACGTTGTTTTCAAGCGGTCATCAATCTTTGTACTAACTGCACCCAAGGTGGCTTGCTATCACAGGCATAACAATTAAATTGACGGCATTATATATTTCTATGTTGCTACTATATCACCTTTATCTGCGAGTATTTTATATATCAACATAAAATACGATCGAATAAATGCCAAATCGAGCTTTAGGTCCGACTAACATAACTTTAGTATATCCATAAATATACAAAAATAAGTTGATACAATTTATTTTTAGTAATATTTAAGTATTTCATTCAAGAACTGTATATTATTAATATAGAATGAGTACATTAAGAAATAAAATAGATAACAATAATAAATAAACCATATAAAATGTAAGTAAATAAAAAGATATATTTATATTTTTAGCACATTATATAAAAATAAGCTTTTACCTCATGCGTTAAACAGGACTGAGGTAGAGTTTCTTCTAAGTAATTAAGTTAAGCTCTCGTTAAGGTGTAACTTAGATCTTTGGAGAAATAATTAACTCGACTAACATACGAATGGAATAAACGTTCAGGGCCATTAACCTTTGCCATACTAATTGTAAAATAAACAAGTAAAAGCTATTAGTATTTTGAGTTAGCAAAATATTTAAAAAAAATAGGAAAATAAGATAAGGGCGGGATACGAACCCGTTTTTCCACCATACTGTGGCAACACCTGACCTCAGACACCCTTGATAGCACCTCAGCAATCGAAGCAAGAATGGACATTCTTGCTTATACTTAACATGCCTGAGGGTGCCTATGGCCCAACTCAATAGATGGTGTGTGCACACCATCTATTAAATTAATCAACAAAAATAAAATAAAATCTGTTTTTAAAATATTTTAATGCATTTATAAAACAATTCAAAGCTGTTAAAAATAAAAAAAGATATTTACCTTTGGCAGCTAGAGGGAACCCTCTACCATCTTAGAGAAGCTGTTATAGGTACTACAACTAAAGTATCTTTATTATATTAAAGTGGGCAAACCTGCTGGTGGGTAGAATGATGATAAGGTAAGATAATTCACATTTGTCAAAATTTCATTTACAACGCACATTCACCTTTAACATTTGGAATGAAGTACAGGGTTATCATTTATGTAGGGTTGTCACAAGTTTTAATATCACGGGCATTAGTAATTTTTACAATTTGTGTGAACAAAAAACCAGTGACAGCCCTGGATGTACAACTCCAGGGCTGTCACTGGTTTTTTAAACTGTACGTGTATCTGCTACTCATTCTTTGCGTTTTTCTTTGGACAGAAATAGACCACAAAATAAATAAGACAATAACTTCCAAGCATTAAAAACGTTCCACGAATTTCAACCTGAAATTTACTTATCAAATAAACAGAAGATAAACATTCATTTTGCTTCGTCTTATATTACCTATTTGAATCGAAAAAATATAAATCATCTCAATGAAATTGTCTGAATATTAAATTTAGTCTTTGTTTGAAAATAATATTCAATTTAGGTGATTAATTTTCAAATCAACTATTGGCCGTAGCATCGCTCCCGTAAATATGACCTCGCCTTAAGCTTCCTATACAGCAGGACCGATCGCGTTTTCTCAATTACTTACAAGTAATGACCGTTCCTTACATTTATAGTTACAAAAGAACAAAGTTCGAAAAGCATTACATTGAATTAGATAAATTTATGGGGTCGTTTAGAGTAATAATTAAACATAGTGTTAAGTGGAAGTTGCTTTTTGTTACGTTATGCGCATTTTGGCAAAACATGTTTTTATATGAGTTTTAAGTTGCCTGAAATAAATGATAAATCAGATAATAATAGAAAAGGGTAATACCATGTATTGATTTCTACAATTTGCGTATAGCATTCGTATGTATTGTACTTTGAACTCGCCTGTTGTATTATATTGCTTTTTTTTATGTCATAGCGGGCAACTGAGCTGGTGGTTCGCCTGATGGTAAACAATCACTACCGCCCATGAACATTCGCAGAGGCTCAGACCACTGAGAATGCGCTGCCCGTTTTTAAGGTATAAGGGATAAGGAAAGGATTGATGACTGGAAAGAAGACTAAGACTAAAGACTGGGAAGGGCTAGGAGAAGAAAATAGGCTTCCGACTCCCCCACTCACTGTACGCAAAATAATAGCAAGCTATTATTTCACGCCGGTTTTCTGTGGGCGTGTGGTACTACCCCGGTGCGAGCTGGCCCAATTCGTGTCGAAGCGTGCTCGGCTCCCACAATTAAAATGATTTTATTGTGAATGTGAATCATACTTTCTTATGACTCATTTGCTTCCATTATCACACTAATATTATAAATGTGAAAGTATTTTGTCTGGATTTTTTTTCCGTCAATCACGCTGAAACTACTGAACGGATTTTGATGAAATTTACTATACAGATAGATAATAGATATACCTATTAGCTGATTTAGGAGATAGGATACCTTTTATCCCGATTAAATTCTCTCATTAAGCTAGATTAAACAGGAAACTTGATATCCGGGCGAAGCCGGGTCGGGCGTCTAGTCTAACTATAAATATGTTTTAAGAGACAACGAGGCTCTGTGAAGTCCACTTTTGAAGTGGACTTAACAGGGCCTCGTAGATCATAATTTTTAAAGAATTAAAAACTAACTATAATACCACTTTAACAGAAATAGACAATTTACTCCAGTCTTTAATTTATGATAACACCTAACATACAAAGTTACTAAATATTTCAGTATTCGCCGTTTCCGTAGTGAGCTAAAATAACAAAATTAACAGGGTTCAAGATTCGAGCTAAGAAACTTTCGACCCTTTCAATAATTCAAGACAAATCAATGGGCAGTCCATCCGCATAGAAATAGACAGTATTTAATATATAACTAGTTCATTTGTGAGACATATGAACGATTAGTTATTTAATATACAGATAATTTAAGCCACCATTTATTTATATAACGTAATAGTCATGCACTATTATCATTAAAAACGTGATCTTTGTGTAATTTAACGAACTGGCCTCAGAAGGAGTACATTAGCTTATGATGACAAATAAGGTTCACCTCATCAGGCTGTCACATTGTCCAATTTAAAATAACACGCAAGAAGCAAAAACGGCGAGGAGAACGGGAGGCGATAATTAAATATATGAAGGGTGACAGAATGTATACCCACTGATAATAATTCTGAAATAAGATTTCTTTTGTTTTTTCGTGTAGAATATAGAAGGGCTATTGTTCTTAAAAGTTACGATATTAAATTATAGGAACACGTTATAGTTTTTTTTACCGACGCAAAAGGTTTTCCATTTTTGTGATATCTCAGATATGTTTTAATGTTGGTTTTTCACAGGTATTAATAATTCGATTAAAACCTGTCAGGTTACTGAGCTATATTTTATTTTCTGATCTAAAAAATTCTTAAGAAATTTTTTGGGGTTTTTTACCTATCTTCCATAATATAATAAGCATAAACATAATTGAGGGAATGATATAAAAAAGGGACAAAGCAGAAGTTCTATATTTTTATATTTAAGTTTAAAACATACTAGACTTACATATAAAAATCGAAATTTCCTTCCTTTCAGTATGTCTTAAATATAATGTATTCAATAAAACATTAACATTTATAACATATAGTAGTTTTAATAACAAAACATTTTTAAAGTGATAACTTCTTACCCGTATATCATTCTTCATAAACTACTTCGTTACGTAACGCGTTACGCGTTACGGTGCCTGTTGGTCATCCCGGGACGCACTAATTTTATTGACTGGAATCTTGTTTACATCTTTCTAACGGTTTCTAGAACATCATATCCCCTATATAATTTAATGTTAACTTTATCTTCAACGAACATTACGAATTCTACGTACAGCATAATGTGATTACATAAGTCGGAAAACTTATTCCGAAATCAAACACCTGATATACAAATTCCGGAATACATTATGCTAATGACACCTATATTTTAGTATAACTTTATAATAATAATAAGTTAGTAATAATTTGTTGTTACTAAATGTGGGTAAAGCACCTGTTACCACACACCACTAGTGTTACTTGTGTTTGTGGACCGTGGTAACCACTTAGAATCAGGTGGTCCACCTGCCGTTGCCAGAAACCTCTAATGTTACCAGTGTTTATGGACGGTGGTAACCACTTAGCAACGGGGGGTCTAACAGACAATTTGCTGATTCTGATATAAAAATTATCAGTAAATGAATATCTTTACCAATTTATAAAGATTAAGTGTCTGTTCGCAATCTTTAACTAGCCGATTTTTACTTAATACACGGTGTCTGTATCAAAACACTGTCATTTTGTCTGTCTGTTGTTCCAGCTAATCTGGAATTAATGAAAGTGACTTCCGCAGCGGGCGAAGCTAAGGCGAACAGCTAGACCTTTATAAAAATAGTGTATATAAAATCCTCATTTTAAAAAACTGCGCAGCAAATACATTTAATAAATAAAAAAAACCCTTTGTATTCATTTATTAATATATATTTATGCATTTATATTAAACTCTTTACATTTGACAAACAAACATTCTTTTGAATGTGGTTACGATCTTATTTTGACAACTGTATGACCACAACTAAATATAGATAACTGAATTTAATTTTAAGAATACACAAATGACGATTGTTGGAGGCGCATACAAGGAGTTATCTAGCACTAAACAGTGTATATAATTCATTTTCTATTTAAATTATTTATTCAATTCTTCGACAACAAGACACAGTATTAAGTGAGCACTCGTCTGAAGCCGTTTTTGAAAACGTCACATGTCTAGTCTCTATTGTAATGAGAATTCCAGTGAAGTTGAACCTTCAATTTGCACCGAATAATTTATCTTTGAGACAATTTCATTGTAGCTCTGTTATGTAGGAATAGCAGAAGCTAAGTGTAAATAAAGAGGCTTTTGGTGGCTTCGCTAATTGTATTTAGGTATAGTAAAATATGTAATATACGAGTATTATGTGATTACACTAAGATGATATTGAAATATCACGACACATTTTTTTAAAGCATGTAAGCTATTTTTAATATGCTTTTATTAACCACACACTGGACAAATGGAATAACACATAGGCAACTTATTTTCCCGATATGCCTACGGGATACAGAATTACGCGGGTGGAACCCGCGGGGCGCAGCTAGTTTATTAAAAAGCGTGTCTTTTCTATTCTTTTTTAACTGATGGAACTGTTTAATAGCCATTTGTTGTGTTATAAGAATTATTTATTAGAAAACTCAGACTACTATCTTATCGAATAGATCTGAGAGATAGGAAAATAAACGATCCGACTAATTATAACTCACCATACCACTAAACTAAATACATTTACTAGCTACGATGTTACTGATACACAAAAACGCTGCCTTAATGATAGCTTAAATACCTGATTATATATCATAATAATAGGGTAGCATGCTAGGCTAAATGTCATAAGTCATGTTTAACTCTAGCATTTACGTCATTGAAGTCGGTGGTTAAAAATACATATTTACTGCTTCCAATTGTTATATCATGATACAAACAAATCTTGTGGTCCCTTTGGGGCAAATACATTATACATCTGTTTCAAGGATGGATATTCTGTACATATAAGTATATATGTAGGTAAGGATATGTAATCAGATTTCTACGTCTATATAATTATAATGAGTATGGCGAGACGTGGAATATATAGTAATTTTCTTTTAGTTTAGTTCAATGCAAGACACACAGTTTAATTGTACTTCGTTTCTCCAAAACTTAGAATCAATATATTAAGGAACATATTTGTCTTGAGAACATTAACATAATCATAAATTCGAACTGGTAGCAATGGCTACGGCTAAGTTGGATGTTTGCTGACTGTCTACATGGTAACAGAGTCTAGGCGAACTTTGTTGCTATGTCGGTGTATTACTGTTACTTAGGTGAGGCAAGCAATATAATAATTATAAATGTAGGTAAGAAAAATCTGAAAAAATACGCTATAATGGAATGAATAAAATTGTTTCACTTAGAGCAGATGTAAGAAAAGAAATTATTTAATCCTTGCGATCCTTGTCAGGATAGTAAGATGAAATATACAAAACGGCGTGTTAATGATCTGTTCACTGCTACCTAATAACAATGCTCTTTTAAAGACGGATTTATATTTTGTCTCATCTGAATAGCTATATTTATTTAGGAAATAGATAAATAAATAAATAATTAATTAATTAAATCACCAATTTTAGAATCAATTATCTCGTAATAACAACTCTTATTCAACGGTTGCCTGGTAGAGAAGGCTTTTAGCCATAGGGCCGCCCTTTGCATACCAGTTTTTGTTGAATTTTATTTCTTTTTTTTATATTTTGTAAGTGTGTGCAATAAAGAATAAATAAATAAATAAATAAATAAATAACATCAATTATAGGCCTAGACGGTATATATTTAGCTGTATTTGGCCTTTACATTAAAAAAGTGCCAAAAAATGCATATAACGTGACATAGTAATAATGGTGGCAATTATGATAATATTAAGCTTTAATAAAATAATGCTTTTGTGGAGATATAGGTAATTTTATAAAACGTTGTATGACGTATCATCTAGGATTTAAGACGAAAAGATAAATGCATGAAATACGCTATCGGATAAAGTTGAGTTATTTGATACTTTGATAAAGGTTTCACATTGTATTTGATAGTAAGACTGAGTATTTCGATATATATAAATCTTAGTTAAGTAACCTTATACTTTATTTAGAATAGATGATTTCGCTAGTTTAAAAAATTTTAATCCCGACAACGATAATCCCATAAATGTAAAATTTTGTATAGCTAAATTATGTACCTATACATAAATATGTTTTCACATTTTCCTTGTTTCCCCCATTTGATATTTTCCACACATAGTTACGTAAGTAGTAATGCGTATACATATTTATACCATCTATTACAAGATTCATACTTCATCATATAAAGTACTAATTTCTCTTTGGAATGTATAATTATTTTTATTTCAGCAAGCTTAAATAACGTAATCTAGGTTACATTACCGAAGTTCTTCCGTCGAATTCCTTCAAAATATTTACTTGAAACTTTTCAACCCTTCGCTAAAATGGGACGATTAATTAAGCCCCCGTGTATTATTACGATATTTCTAATCAAGGATACTAGAATTGATTAATTACATAATGAGTTGTTATGACTTATTGGTGAAAGGTTTAACGTTAATTAGATTATAGTATGGTATGGGTATTTTAGGGTGTGGTTTTTTGGGATTCGACCCCGCGAAAAGATTTCCGTTAAAATCTCATTTACGGTAAAGACTCCCACAAATCTAAAAGTTTTATTTGTATTTAATTAACATGGATAATGTTTTTCTTTTTATGTATTATAATGGTTATTGCGATCGTTAATTACTTAGGAAAGAAACTTAAAACCTAGTAAGTGCCATTTTTTTTAGCAGGCAACTGAACTGATGGTTCACCTTATGGTAAGTAATCACCACCGCCCATTAACATTAGCAAAGGTACGGGTGAGGGACATTTGATCAACTTTTTTATGACATAGTCGGCCAAGAGTGGACTGGGGGTAAGATGATCCCATGATAATTTACAAAGGCGTTGGATTGCCTACTAAAAAGGCGTGGGAAATTAAGGGATTGATCAGGGAAATAGGAAAGGACTGAAAAGGGTAAGAAAAAGGGATATGGGCAATGGGTATCGAAGCGTTTAACCGACCGTTGACATCCTCTAAATGAAAGTCTAAATTTCAAAATTATTCACCCATGTGTGAATCTATGTGAGATTAAATTGTACTTATGATTTATCCATTGTATTCTAAGTATGTGTTTAGACTGAATAGGTCTTTAGGTACAATAAGAGAACTGTATTTGAGGATTGGAGCTGAGAACCGGTATTGTTCTTATAAGCTGCACTGCAATGTACACTTCGCTAGAGATGTGTTTAGATTTAGCGTATAGTGTTTCGCATAATATAAATATATACACAAATCGCTCCGCCTTTGCCCATGGTTTATCCTACTAATATTATAAATGCGAAAGTTTGTAAGGATGTGTGTGCGTTTGTTGCTCTTTCACGCAAAAACTACTGAACCGATTTCAATGAAATTTGGTACGTAGATAGCTGGACAACTGGAATAACATATAGGCAACTTTTTATCTCGTTATTCCTACGGGATACGGACTTACGTAGATGAAACCGCGGGGCGCAGCTAGTATTATATAGTCCATAGTACTCAAAGTTTACGCATATATCTAAAGATGATTTTTTTTTATATCGGTTGAGTATTTATGTTACAAACATTAAATAATTAGCACAGATTATAGTGTCTATACATAGGTAATTTAAATAATTTTATCGTTTCATTTCATTACTAATTTTCCGACCGAGGATTCGCGCTGGTGAAAGTGTAATTACATTAATCTTGAAAAACACTTTTGTTCGCGACAGTACGCGGCAATAGTAATCGCACCAACGACACAACTGCAAGTTGAGAATGGAGAAAATTGAAAACGAAAATATCACGATACCAACGTGCCTTATCTGTATTGTATAAGATTTCGCTCATAGAGATTACTTCCACGTTACGCCTTCTATCTTAGAAATGTTTGTGTAAGTACAGTTAGCAGAAAAAGTGCACACATGCTTCGTAGACAATAGCTATGCTTTTGCAGTTAAAATTACGGTAATTATTATTGCCGTTAATCGCGATACTACAAAAGATTTTGCTAATTAAATGCATTTATACAATAAAGAATTTATATTATTATTATTTTCAATTTATTATTTTATTGCAAAACGTATAATATTTATGTGTATATACCTTAATCGCCTTCGATTGTCAAAACAACCAAATTTTAAAAAAGAAAATCGTTTCACTCAGTCGGATGATATCGCATTACTTTGAAATTTTTGAATTAACCATCTATTCGAAAATATATCCATGCTTAAATTCACCATATCTTTGATCTGACAATTTAAGGATTACGAATGAATGAATAATAAATTCTATCCTACTAATATTATAAATGGGAAAGTTTGTAAGGATATGTGTGTGTTTGTTGCTCACTCACGCAAAAACTACTGAACCGATTGCAATGAAAGTACGTAGATGGCTGGACAACTGGAATAACATAAAGGCTACTTTTTATCCCGATATTCCTACAGGATACGGACTTACGCGGGTGAAACCCCGGGGCGCAGTTAGTATTTTATATACTATGAACATTGTTTAATGAAATAAGCCTATTATCGAAGTGATAGGTAGCATTAATTAATTGATACCCTCGCGAGTTGTGACGCGCTTTTAAGTTCCTGACAATACTCCCTTAAGATTTGAATTTCACGGCTCTGTTAATGTTTGTTTTCAACCGACTACAGAAAAAGAGGAGCTTACAATTCGACTGTATTTTTTCTTTTCACTGTATTTTTTTCTTACCTCATAGCTTTTTACTGGGTGAAGCAATTTTAATTATACTTTATTTGAACGCTGGTGCCTCCCATGCAAGCCATTTAAGTTTAGTCTAGTTCTGACGATTCAAAGGTGGTTCAGCATTTTTGTCAAATAAAATTGATTATTAATTAAACCTTAATTTAAACGGAATCGGGCCGGATTAGGCCATCCTTAAACTGTATATCACCCTTCTCAGTCCAATCTTCTATTTCTGTCGGTCGTTAACCATTTCCCTATCTTTTTTTTAAAGCGAGCAACGCGTATGACTCCACAAATGTTCATGGGCGGTGTTGATCGCTTACCACCAGACGAACCACCAGCTCAATTACCTCTTTATACAAAAAAGACAGCTAACCACACATCTAAACATACCTTCCACTCCAATACCAGTTACAAAAATTTTTACTGTTAAAAAAATCAAACACGTTTCAACTCCGTTTCTTCTCTTTGCATAGCCGGATAACAAATATTACCCGCCCAACTGATGCTCGCGTCTCAAACATAAGACTAGCTGGGAACAATTGATTGAGCCCTGTCGGCACGTGATAGGAATTTCGGAGCTTGCTGACGTGTGAACAAATTCCTTAAGAAAATTAGCCAAGTTCTCAGATAGGGCGAATAGCTGGACTGCTCGGGGTGTGTTATTGATTTTGGCCTTAATCTTCGACCACAGTGTAATACGATTTCATTATCACGTGTGGATTGAATATTGTGTCCGTTATTTATTTTTTGTATAATTTGTATAATATAAATGGGGAAGTAAAACATTTCATCACAATCGATAAAGCAGCAGTCGAGACTAAAACAAATCTCTATCCTGCTTATTTGTGACGATGGATGTATATGTATGTACATGTATGTTTGTTACTCTTTCACCAAAAATTACTGACCCGATTGCAATGAAATTTTGTATGTATATAGCTGGACAACTGGAATAACACATAGGCAACTTTTATCCCGATTTTCCAACGGAATGCCGACTTACGCGGGTGAAACCGCGGGGCGCATCTAGTATTAAGGCTAGCTAGTATTACTTAAGCCATATATTTCTATCTCAAGAAGAAGAAAAAGTTGAATGCATCAGAAAATTCTCTCTCAATTCGTCTGTGTTACAATAGAAATATAAAATATAATAATGAAATACTTATTAAAATAAATTGAACGATGGCTGCATCAAAAATAAATAACAATATGAAATAAGGTATTCGTTGTTTTCAATAGATTTAATTTTAAATATACTCATTTTTACATCAATTATACTCCGATAATAATTATAGAATTGTTTTGTATTTCAGTAAATAATGCATTTACGAATACATTCTTATATTTGAGTATTCTTTAGAATATGTATTTTTATCATGGTCCATTGTATAACATTTATTTATTAGTTAGGTTATGTGGCTTCTATATTTTTATTTTGTATATTTTATTTCAATATAAAGTCCACATCATACATGATCTGTCCTAATAATATGAAGCTGAATAGTTTGTTTGTTTGAAAACCTTTATCTCAGGAACTACTTATCAGATTTGAAAAAATCTTTCAGTGTTAGATAATCCATTTATTAATACTGTACATGTGGGACATGAATGAAACTGCGATATATAGCTAGTGGTTATATACGCTTCTTTGATATAACTACTTATACTTCTTCATTATCCTTTTATTTTCCTTAGTACAGTATTTTATGAATTATTATAGGTAATAATCGAGTATGTTTCAGAATATTTATAACAACCCATACAATCGTTACATCTCAAAGACTATATAACTATATTAATATGTAACACGAATTAAGATATCGGTTACCATTTGACATTGTTTTCCTGGGATTCCTCCATGAATTGATCACTGAAAAGGATGAGTATAGTATATGTTACAGTTAAAGCACACTGCCGGGCAAAACCACATTTGACTGGAAAAAACCAAAAGTGGTTAGCCATTAGGCAAAATAGAAATTGTCTGCAAAGGCGACAAAAAACAAGCGAAAACACTAAGTACCTTCATAGAGAATTGTTTAATGCACACATAAAATACATAAAAACATTTCAACAAAACACAAGTAAATGAGAGAATTTGCACAAATGGCGGTCTTATCGCTAGGTAGCGATATCTTCCAGACTACCATACCAAAAGAGGAGGGAGAGTAATAATTATGTTTTTAGGAAAAATTAACATCTATTATAAACTGTAATAAAATAAATAAAATTATGATAAGTCATATTATACATACATAGAAAAAACAATTATCAAATAATTATTTAAATTAAAAAGAGAAGAAAACGAAGGAAAGACGAGCTTACGAGATAGCTTTAAGCGCCAAAATGGGTTGGCAAAAAGGGGTGGGGAGCAACAAGCGCGTTAAACCGGCCTTGACCTACCGCACCAGTCAAAACAACTTTTTATTATAAAAATCAGACAACAGTGATTTTGACCGGCCATGAATATCGACTGTAACACATACATGTTTTAATGGACTATGTGAAAACGTCAAGTGTTGATTTATATCAATCAAATTAAAACCAATCTTGAATAGGCTTATCATAGTTTGGCAATCTCTCACAGGCGAACCGGTCGTTTATCAATATCAGTCACACAACCCAATTCACAATATTAAATAGGTCATTACACAAACGGATCGCGCCATTAAAGGATTCTCTACCCTTTGAACAGCCATGGTTAACAATGAGGCTTACTCATTTCGTATGATGCCGTTACAATGAAATTTGCGGGCCAATAAACTCAGTGACGGAGAAAATTCTTAATGAGCTGTATTATTCTCTAAAGATGATTCCTGGAGGGAAAATAACTTGTGATGAATGGTTAATGATATCCGATTAGAGTACGGCGGTAGTTGCGTTTAACTAACTTGTTATTATAACTGAAATCCTATTGTTTTTGTCTGTTTTAATTTAAATTGATGGTTATGATAGATATATTTTCGTACGACTTTAAGTTTATGGGGGTAATGAATCCGTTTCGATGACAGTAATGGCATTACGTGCGAATGGAGATTTAATATAAAATTAACAACATAAAGTCACCGGTAAGTAAATTAATTTATCACAAACAAAGAGCTGTTAGTTTATACCCAAAAAAGTTATAATTTGAATAAATTAGTTCATTAATAAATAATCTACGTCTTGACACGTACAAAATTAGCTATATTTGCTTTCATCAGAAGCTTTGGGACACTTTCGCTGAATACTGATTGAGTTAATGCCGTTAATTTGATTAATTGGTCAACGGATATATTAAACAAATAAAATTACTAAGGTTATATGCATTATTACAATATAAATAATTGTGTGATGCGTCACGACCTACCGTTTTTAATCGACGTTCGCAAACGACGGAACTTTTTTTTATCTTATTAGTGTTCAGGTTTTTACGTTATTTTTATATGATAAATTTGCTGATTTAGCTTCTCTGATTCACTGGAATAAATGCAGCCTATTTGTTAATTGAATGAATGAAAATTCAGGAAACAAACAAAATGTGTACTTACTAAGTTTCTTCTGAACGGCTGAACCGCTTTGAATGGTTTGTGTGGAGTTGTGTTGATATTTTATATGTATTATTTACACTTGGAAGAATTTGCAATTTTGAATAGACTATAGGATTGATTGGTTCTCCTATTATTCAACTACGACTGCTTTACTACTGTTTTATATAAAATCTACTAAACAAACTGATGCTTCGCGAAGTTTTCTAACCTAAATTATGAAACTTTTATTTTTAAGTATTTTATAGTCTTAATATTAATACTTATTTTAATTGAGTGTCATTGCATATGTCTTAAAAAATTGACGGATAAATTAATATTTTGTTTTAATTAGGTTTTTGGTAATATAAGTAGTTGACGAAATATACGCATTAAAATAAAAAAGGGATATGGAAAATATTGACATGACATTTTTTTCCCATAGGAGGCCTGTGTCCCAGCAGTCGGAACATATATTGGCTGCTGATGATAATGAAAAATACACGAACATTTTACTGTCCACGCGAGTAAAGCCACTGGCGAAAGTTAGTGTCCAAATATAGACGAAGTAATTACATTTGTAGCTTGTGGTTTCTCTATAAAGTAAGAACATCAAACCAATTCCTCGAATCAGAGTCAGTAATAGAAAAGTGTAGTCTCAAAAGTTCCCAAAAGTAAAAGGGTAACAGGAACAAAACATTTGGGTTAGACGTGTCTGCAATACAGAGCGAGATAATTTAGTTAGTTCGACAGCTAACTTTTATTTCTAAGTATTCATTATGCCTCTAGAATGGAAGTTGCAAATAAAATTTATCTTTGTTTACCCTCTCAGATTTCGAATACAGGCTGGTTAGTAGGATTCTGTTTTGTGACAGGACTGGCAAAAAGATCTAGAGAGTGACCATTGATTCTACAATTAAATGAATCTACCTAGTGAAGTTTATTGTAATTATACGACAGGCTTGGTCCAAGATTTTATAATGTACTATGACACATAATGCGGGGGATATGATACTACATAGTTAATTAGATCATGTCAGGAGTATGATTTGTTTGTATAGTGCCTGCATCTCTTTTCAAAAAATTACTCACTATGACGCTGGGTTTCACCCGTGCTTTGACCCCCGGCAAGCATATTTCTATAGCTTATGTATGAAATAACAATTCTAGACATTGGCTTTATTGTTGTCAAGTATCATCGAAACCCGTTCAGTTATTTTCGCGTGAAAGAGTAGCAAACACACATCCAGGTCATTGTTATTTAGGTCTCTATCTATAAGGGTAGAAATAAAAACACGATAAATTTTAAAAAGTGTAGTCATAAAATAATAAATAAATAAGTCACGTTTTATAAAATTACTTATAAGTTATTCTATTCATTATATGCTATATGAAAATATTCAAAAGAAAATAAAATTTTGAAATAGCTCCGTAGTCATACAAAATACATGTAATTTTTTGTATAGTTCTTAGAAAATAAATAAATTACTTGATCTTTACGAAACCATTACACGCCTTAGAATGTATCCCCTAAATAATTCATATATATTCTAAGCGTATACTATATCTTAATATCAAAGCATTGAACATAAACCTCTACTATTTCGAATTTTCACTCAAATACTGATACTACTTTTATCTCAATTAGTAAGCAATTAGTCTTAAAATCAGTGTTCTACAACCGTCTCCACTTCTATGACGTGCCGATGCCGTTTTCTCTTATGTATCCCATCAAATTCGTTTTGTATCTCCTCCAACGTCCTCCCTTGAGTTTCTGGGACGAAAAAGTACACGAAAATTGTCCCTATTAAGCTGGTAACAGCAAAGTGCCACAACGCCCAGCCCGGGCTGACCAGTTGCACCAAGTTGTGGTACAACTTCGTCACACCAAACGCTAGGAACCAATGAAACCCAGCCGTGATGGCGGTGGCACGTCTCCTGACATTGGGAGCAAAAATTTCTCGCAACATCAACCAGGGAATCGGGCCAACACCTACCGCATACATAGATACAAACATACACAAGGTGAATAATGGCACCCAAGTATTATTGGTTGAGACATTCCACGGTTTCAAATGATAATACATGGCCAACGTACCCAAACTCAATGCCATCGCCGTGAACGAAATCAGCAGGAGCACTCGCCTCCTGACCTTCTTCAGAAACATGGTCGAGAAATAAGTAGACGATACAAGACAGAAACCTAATATTATGGCCGCGCTAGGTGGGTTTAACGAAATAGAGAACTTTCTGAAGATCTTCTCAGCGAAAAACAGTATTGGATATATGCCGCTCATCTGTTGAAATATCATCAGACCGAATGACACAACCAGGGCTTTAATAGTCGTTCGCGTACTGAACAGTTTCTTGAAGGTCACTTTATTCTTGCCGTAATTCCTGATATATTCCTTGAGCGACTTTATTTCTGCGTCGATGTCATTATCTATTCCCCTGAAGTACCGTAACGCGGCCTTTGCCTCGCCGAATTTTCCTTGCGACATGAGATACGCGGGTGACTCCGGGAGGAAGAGGAAGGCTACGAAGAAACCCACGGGAATACTGGCGCAGAGAAATGATAGCCACGATGTGCTTTGGACCATACCTGAAAGGGAATAACTTATTAGTTGTGTATGGAATATTAATGCGACATACCAACAGCTATATAATATACTCGTACATATTTATATGATTACTAGCTGCACCCGGCAAACGCTGTTCTGCCTTACTCTTATCGTTTAGTGGTATGAAAAATAGATGTTAGCCGATTCTCAGACCTACCCAATATGCTTACCAAATTTCAGAGGAATCGGTCAAGCCGTTTCGGAGGAGTATAGAGACTAACATTGTGACACGAGAATTTTATATATAAGATTTTTCATTTTACATGATGTATGATTAAATTACTTAAAACGTTGTCAAAGGTATTTTTAAGGAAGCATGTGAACTGATTTTGGCAAGATTAGCTTACGGTTTTGTTATAGGAAGTTTGCATTAAACAATTTGAAAATAATTGCTGAAGTAAATAAGAAAAGAAATTATATTTCATCATCGAATTTTCTTAATAAATTATTTAATTAATCTACTTCATCTAATTAAATGAAAACTAAGAATCGGACATAGTAACTAATAACCAAAGCATACGTACTACGCCATTATAACATAAGAATTAATTCAAAGAGATAATTTTCAAGCTATAAAATAGGACAATAACCCCAACTCATCCCGATCCTTACTGTATCCAACGAAACGTCAATCTAAGAGAATGGCGAGCGGCGCCATTAGGAAAATAATTAAACATGCAAATTACGAAACACATTTATGATTTAAACGAGAGGGTTCTCGTAAAGATGTCACAAACATTCGCACGCAGAATTTTATACATTTGCGTTTGAAATTTATGTGTGAATCGAGTCGTTTGACCACGCACACAACTTGTTCGTGACGTCACATGTGCTAAAATATTATATACTATCTGGAGCCTGCGGTATTATTCGCAGGAACCAATTAAAAAGTCCACGTGCTTATCTTTGATAATAATCTATCTCTGTACTAAGTTTAATACATATGCTTTCAGCCTTTTTTTGTTATTGGGTATCAAATATCCGAACATCGGTATACGTTTTCACGTTTATCACAAAACTCACTAGTTTTTTTTCTTTGTATTTTATATATCAAAACGTACATATTATAACATTATAAGCTAACTAGTTTCCGTTGCTTCGCCCGTAGGCGCTGTTAAAGGATAACTTAGTTATAGATAGATAGATAGTAGTAAAGATAGATAGTATATAGTTCTAGTATCTTTGTACTATACTAAATTCAAATCGAAAAATGGTTTGGGTGCAAAAAATAAATCACCAGATAGACAGTTACTTTCGCAATTATAATATTAGTAAGAATTAAATAAAAACTTAAAAAATTATAGAGATTTCAATGATCATTTATCGAAGTAGACATTAGCGAATTTTGACGATTAAAATTTCATTACAGTTACACGCACTAATTTAATTAATTTATATAAAAGTAACGATGTTAAAGCAATAACGGGTTCCCAAATAAACCACAAATTTTAAATATAAGACCCTTCGATATTATAATTCATTTCCCTTCATTTAATTAAGCAAAATGTCATGTTTCAAGACTCAGCGGTTAAGGCCGTGTGATAATAAGTCATCCCGCCCACCCTTTTTATGTATATCTAAAATGCAAATAAACCTAAAATTTCTATTATAAGAGATATCTTAGTTTTTAATCTGTCGTTCAAAAACCAATTACAATTTTCACTTCACAGTCATTATCTAATACATTTGTTCTCACTGCGGTTAGATCACGTGATAATCTAAAACTCAAGCTCAAACTCAAACATTTATTTATTCAATTAGACTTGTTATAGAATCAGTTTTGAATCGTCATTATATAGTTTTAATCTACATTGGCTAAACAAACGTATGATACATGACATGCCACTATCATCACAATATTTTTGTTACCTTCCTATTATGTTTCTTCGATAGACGAAGCGTATGGTCAACATCACACACAGTAAATGTAAATGATATGCTGCTAAATTGCATATTCCATTAAATCTTTGCACGCTCATCCAATTTCGAAACCATCTGACACTAGTCGCATTAACAAAAGAGCTTCTATTTGCTAGAGTCTGTTTGCTTTTAATTTTTAGTTTTATAGCATTGAAATGCTTTATAAATGAGAAATTTTTAAAGAATAGAAAAAATTCGATCACGAGGCAGGATTCGAACCTGCATTTCTTGCCTAACCGTAGCAACGCCTAGCCTCTCGGCCACCCGTGATCCCGCCACAGTAATCGAATGTCTTCTACTCTTTCGGTTTCATGTGCCTAAGGGGCACCCCACGCCATCTATTGAGATGATTAAGAACCATCACAACCAATACGAAACATTATTTCAATGATTACAATATTGTATCTGTTTGCTTACCAATTATATAGCCAAATAGGATACCACACGCAAAGTGCACGTGGTAGAAGTTAGCGAGCGCCGGCAGGATGTGTTTCTCAGATATGTCCTCTACGTAAGGCGGTATTGCTACGCTGAACGCGCCGACCGCTACGCCGCTTACGAAACGGCCTACGTAAAGCCCGTAGACGTTTGGACTGTAAACATGCATTAATTCATATTATGTTATTAATTCTTAAAAAAAATTGTTAAGATAGATACAATTTTAATAATTATTACATACAGAAGTTTATATATACGTTGGTTTATGTGTCCTTTTATTCGCAATACAATTTGTTATTTCTAAATGTATGTACCTTCACATTATGGACATCGAATAAACAAATATTCAAGAGCAGAAAATACATAAATAAAAAGATTCATATATATAATTACATTTCAGTCTAAATAAACTAAAATATCATATTTTGCCCTGTCGTTACTTCAACTATATCCTACTATCAGGTATAAATTGTGTTTTAATAATCTGTGGCATGAATAGTTGACAGTTACAATACAGAGGTCGCTTTTTATAACTTGTCGCAATTCGTTTATCTATCAAATAATAGTCTAATATGATCAAATATTAATTAATTACCTTGAAGCTACTAGAATCCATGACACAACCAAAGGCAAAGCTAGATATAACAAGGTCTTCTTCCTTCCAAAGTATTCCGATATGAGACCAGATGGCACAGCACCAAAAAATGCGCCCAAGCAAAGAAGAGAGGCCACCCAAGACGCTTCTGACTCTGATATCTGGAACAAATAATTGTATTTGTTTGCTAGCTGACCCGACAAACGCTGTTCTGCCATTTAGGGGTATGGAAAATAGATGTTTGCCGATTCTCAAACCTACCCGTAATGCCCACAATTTTCATGAGAATCGTTTCAGCCGTTTCGTAGGAGTATGGTAACTAAGATTGTGATACGAGAATTTTACATATAGAGTTTACTTATTCATATAAAGGAAGCGCTAAGTAAGATTATTATCTTATATTATATAGGAACGAATTGCATTATAAGGGATTTGATTTATAGATTCTATAATGCAGTAACGTTAATACATCATTGGCGATTATTTCCACTAAAGGACACAGGCGTCCTATGAGTGTCCAGGCCATTATCCACGATGGCCAAGTGTGGGTTGGCAGATGTCAAACTAAACCGAATTTTCGATTCTTAAACATACCGCTTTCCTCAACGTACCAGTGATACACGTCGTCAATATTACTTAGATGAAAAAATGACAGATCTAAGTAAATATAATTTAATATCTTACTAATGGTTTATGTATGTAAAGTGGTTAAAAACATGTTTTCATATAAATGTTAGCTGAGGTTTTAACTCTCTTGTTTATTACAGAAGTTACGAGTTTACTGCACGTTTCATTAAAATATCAGTGAGAATGAATTTTACTTAACAACTTATAAATGCGATGAGCTATCTGTGTCTTCACGCCTAAACCAGTAAATCGATGTGTATAAAATTTGGCACAAAGATAGTTCGCGATCCCAGAAAAGTCATAGGATAGTTTTTATATCGGAATTCCCGCGGAAACGGGAGCTATGCAGGAATAACATCGGAACTATCTTTATTTTCCTTAGACTACACGGGCGAAACCGCAGGCGAAAAGCTAGTCAATAAATGGGGTAATATTGTACTGATACTTAATAACATTGGTTATAAAAGAAAAAAACGAGAATCAAAAGCTCGACGATATGTGACATCTGTCAACCCGCACTCGGCCAGCGTGGTGGATTATAGCCTGAACCCTCATAGGCATGTGTCCCTGCAGTTGATACATATGATATGATGATGATGATAATATAAAAGCAGACTAACTCTATATATACTAAATATTGATAAGCCTTTCAATGTATATTTTACTTACCACAATTTTGGTATAAGTACCGTTATTTCCAGCTTGGGTCTGAAAAAAAATACAATAATGAAGTATTCAAATACCTATATAAATTAATATGAATCGCCAAATATGTTGCTAAGCGTTAAATTCGAGAATTGTCGACCAATTCCGCAGATTTTTTTCATAGTTTTTATCAAGGCACAAGGAGGGTTTATATTGAGAGAAAAGTCGTACCACAAGTGGTTCCAGCGCTTGTGGGGTCAGCTAGCAATACCATAGTAGAACATTATAGGGACTGGCTGCTACATAATTTAAACAATGAAAAACATAAGTAATTAAAAACTTATTTTTTTTATGTGTGAGTCGAGCACGCTTCGGCAGGAATTTGATCAGCTCGCACCAGCGAAGTACCACAACCCCACAGAAGAGGAGAAATACATGCTATTGTGTTTCGTACGGTGATTGGGAGAGCTAAATGCCCTTTTCGTTTTCCTCATCCTTTCCAGTCCATTTCTTCTTTCCAGTCGTCAATCCTTTTCTTTTCCCTTTTCCCTTAAAAGCGGGCAGCGCATTCGCAAAGCCACTAACTACCTCTGCAAATGTTCATGGGCGGTTTTGATCGCTTACAATCAGGCGAACCAGCTCAGCTGCCCTCTATGAATATAAAATACTGTCAAGATTTTTATAACCTCATCCATTTATGTTATAACTTCAGGTGATAGATCTAACACGCACAGAACCATCGTCACATAGTTATTAACCACAAATCCACCAAGGGATTTCGTATATCACTCCAAACAGTTATTGCTTAGTTTAATTAATACCAAAACACATTTCAACAGTTACACGCGAAACTTCGGCTACTGGGGTTTTAACTCGGATTATGAAGGATACAAACTTTCCGACTTAAAGATACTTGGGTTTCTATTAACTGTCTAGGTTGGTCAGGTTGCTTTCAAAGTTGGATGGTTTATTTCTTTGCTGATGGTACAATAACGGTTTGTTTTGTAGTTGTGCACTTATGTGGCGTGTGTGTATGTGTGTGTGTGTGTACCCAATAAAAAATCAAATTCAAATAAAGAATGAAAAGTTTTATTAGAAAGTTATCATACAAGGTGTTAATGTAAAATGTTGTAAATTTTTGCATTTTTCCGTGTATTAGAAATATAAGAAACGTATATGTTATTGGATTTTTTGTAATAATAGACGTATTAAACACATTCATACAAGAAGTCGACTTCGTAATTTCATTAACAACTATTGTGAAAAACACACACACACACAAACACTTTGTTATTTATCTACCAAAAATGCATGTTTTTCTTACTTCAAACTCTCCAGATATCATTAAAGGCAAGGCTGATGAAGACCAGGCGGCACACACTCCGGATGCAAAGGCACCGAGATTAACTGCAAATATCAAATTTTTAATTATTTATGTTATCGACATAGTTAATTTTATAACAACTAGCTGCGCCCCGCGGTTTCACCCACGTAAGTCCGTATCCCGTAGAAATATCGCGATAAAAAGTTGCTTATATGTTATTTCAGTTGTCCAGCTGTCTACGTACCAAATTTCATTGCAATCGGTTCAGCAGTTTTTGCGTGAAAGAGCAACAAACACACACACATCCTTACAAACTTTCGCATTTAAAATATTAGTAGGATAGTAGGAAGTAGGATGTATATAATTACTTGAATTTTTCACTTACATTTCTTTACTATCTTATCTTACTATTGTTAATTAAAATGAAATCAAGCAATCGCAATGCCTTATATCGCTATGAAGTTTTCATTTTACAAATTTAGTTTTGATTTACGCTTTAAATTAAAGTTTTATTTTATTATTTAAGTGTAGTGAAACAATATTAGGAATAAGATTTGATTTTTCTGTTTTGAATAATAAAAATATCAGAAATGTTGTGTTACTGATTACTGGATTAGTTAAAATTTTTACTATTATTTACTATTTCTATGTATCAAATTAAAACCCGTTTAATTTCGCGATTATATTAACATCTATCTGCTATATAACATGTAGATTTTTTCAAAAATTTCTAATGTAGATTTACATTAATTTAACCACGAGGCTCACTCAAAGGGTGCTTGCAAAGTGTTGGAACTATAAATTAGTTATCAACCTACTATACCACATCACTGCAACGTTCGTGTGTTTATCTTGTCTGTTTGTTTGTACACGTTACTAATAAAATTGTTTCTGTATAGTATCTACAGTACAGGATTATCTTATAACTAGCTGCGCCCCGCGATTTCAACCGCGTAAGTCCGTATCCCGTCGGAATATCGGGATAAAAAGTTAGCTATGTGTTATTCCAGTTGTCCAGCTGTCTACGTACTAAATTTCATTGCAATCGGTTCAGTAATTTTTGGATGAAAGAGTACCAAAAACACACACACACACACAAATTTTCGCATTTATAATATTAAAATAGGATAGGATAGGATTTGTACGGAATGAGTGTGATCTACCAAAAGAACTATCTAATAAGCTACCGCATTTATTTTAAACAAAAAACAACTGTCAGAACTAGACGAAATTTAATTGGACAATAGGGGAGGCACGAGTTTTCAAATTAATAAAGGAATTATCAAAATTCATTCACTCAGTTGAAAGTTCTGAGGCAACAAACGCACAAAACACACATTATTAATAATTTTTCAACATACCTATCCCAGTAGCAATATATTGGGTGGTGACACCAGAAGTATCTCGTTTGATATCGGGGACTGTCTCCAGCCTCCGCAGCACCTTGGAGTGACCATTCTTATTGTCTTCGCTGTGAGATACACCGGCTTCCGAGTCCAGGTTCGAGGTTTCATCCACTAGAAAAAGAAATATGACTTTAAGTAGAATATTTTTTTGAAGTCTATTTCATTTCTATTATCCTATTCTATATACACAACTAATTTAACATGTATATTTTATACAATTTAATATTAAAAAAACTTAAGTAAGAGCCACATGACACAAGATTTTTTTTTTTTTTCTTTAGAGTGTTCGAATCACAAACTATTTCAATAAAATTGAGAAGGAATAGGAGAGGAGGAGGAGGAAATCGTGAAGGAAATAAATAAATAATTTCGATTTTTTTGAAGTGAAACTTCTTTAGAGTCGTTGTGATTTCAAATCTGATGCAACGGAAAAACGACAGGTAAGAGACACAAATACAAATGTGTAGAATGAAGCCGGCAAAGAATGAGACAGAAATATACCTACTATTTTATTCATTCTTTTGTCGATTTAATGTAGTTTCACTTCTATTGTGTGTGAATCGCACACACACCTTATTTTTTTTTAAGAGTGGGAAGTTTGTCGTATCTAAAACTATCAAATAAAACAGCCGCAGCTAATTCAAATTAATCATTTGGCTACTTGTGGCTCACCATGTGGCATACTATGGCACTAATGTCACACGGTCATTAAATCTGGATTAACTAGTAAAACCTTATGTTTCGTCACTATTATATAGGACTCAATTGTCCTACTAATACTATAAATGCGAAAGTTTGTAAGGATGTGTGTGTGTTTGTTGCTCTTTCACGCAAAAACTACTGAACCGATTGCAATGAAATTTAGATAGCTGGACAACTGGAATAACACATGGGCAACTTTTTATTTCGATATTCTTACGGGATACGGACTTACGCGGGTTTAACCGCGGGGCGCAGCTAGTAATTTTATAATCGTAATTAGTTTCCCGGGGAAGAGACAACTTAAATACCTTAAAAACATTAGTATCAAATGACAATAATTTCCAATCAAACACAAAAATAATCGTTTGAAACCCCACGAGTTAAACAACCAAAAAAATACTGTCGAATAATAATGAAAAGTGAAAAAAAAAAATTTCAACGAAAGTCTACTAAGCCGCATTTTCCTTATATAACATACATATCATTAATCATTGTTTATACTTATTACTTAATAACCCATGACCTACCTTACATAATCGAATCGCATTAATAAACAAATTATCTTTCGCTCATTTGGAATAATTAATAAGAATCCAATAATTCAATTGCAACTGCAAGGGCAAATGATAAAAATATTATCAGTGACATAAAAAGTGTATTTGACTATTAATTAAATATTGAGAGATTTTTTCGTGTGATTGTAACTTATTAGGTTGTAACTATGGATGGATTATACTCTTTCAAGTGAAAACAGCTTATTGTATATTATGTAGGAAATTTATTGTTACTTTTTCACGAGTAAACAGCTTATTATATATATGAAATTTGGTACAGTGATAGATTATAGTCTGGATTAGCACATAAGTTTTTTATTGTTATTCTATTTATATAGTAAGTATGTGTCTATGTATTTGTATATATCTATTGATTATATAGGACAATTTTGACCCACACTTTCGATTATATTGTGTATTTATCCTTTAGCCGTCGGTTGCCTGGTAGAAATGGCTCATAGCTATAAGGCTGCCAATTGTATACAAAATCCTTTGTCACAATTATTATGATATATTTTGTGTTGTTTGTGTATACAATGAAGAATAAATAAATAATTGCCGAGTGACGTCGCGGGTAACAACTTGTGCAAATAAATGTATAGACCGTGTACAATGACCCTGAAAAATCTAATTTATCTCCAAATCAATGACATACGATATTATGAAAAATAATATCTTTCTAATCTTGATCTATGAACTCTATGACGACACACAAGGTCTAACAAAAAATATGTTTATATGACTTTCTTTAAATATTATAAAATAAATGATTTATTTTATTTAAAATAACTCACAGTTCAACCTGTAAAGATTTTTTGCAATAATTATAAATTATGTTTGGACAATAGTTATTAAAGTCACCCATCCAATTGACGGAACCAACAGTTGATTCACTGAATTGTTTGCTGTTAAGACGACGACAGCATTACACCATTTCTTAAAAATATCTATCGACTAAATATCGATGACAGAGGGATGTACAGACAGACAGATGGACAGCGAAATCTTAGTAATAGGATTCCAGGGTACGGAGCACTAAATATATAAAAGTGTTACAATTCAGTTGTACAGCATGTTTTTTATCTTAGAAAACTTCTTCACAGGGAGATCTGATATTGATGAATCTTCTTTATTTGAAAGCTGGTGCCTTCTGTGTAACTTTCAAATTTGGTCAATTGAACAACTTAAAGGCGGTCGAGCTTTTTCTTAACAATGATTAATTATTTATTCCGTATTTTTCCGCGATTATTGCACAAAGAATTTTACTTAATAACATGTAGTATTCACAGTACCGTAACTTATAGTCTTACTTAAATCTAGACATCTTGATCTTGACATGTCACCGAGAAGTCTAGTTTTAGGGAGATAAAATCTATTCACATGACGTCAGAGCAAGGAATTATATAATAAAATACTAAATGTTCGCCACGACTTTGCCCCTAGTACATGTAAAGCCTATTTGAAGTTGTAGCTTTTTTGTGGTGAAAGAATAGTTGAAATCGGTCCAGTAGTTTTTTACATGATTTCATACATACAAAAGTACAAAAGTGTCCTCTTATAATATAAGTGTAGATATTACTGCGATTAACAGCTTGGTATGTTTCAACCAATGCTACAACCGTCTCAGAACATTTATTCTACAAACGTAAGTCTATCTTAACTTAAGAATGCCTATGCATTATCTATAACTAACTGAAAAATGATATTCCCTTGCAATAAAACTTCGCCTCGCATTCACGCGTAAAAAAAAACAAAAAATGGTACATACTTTTCTCCTCACTGGCACTAATTTTAAACTATATGTTTGTCACTTCAAGAGCCGTGATTAACTACGCTTTGTTATCTCCATATCTGCCTCTGAAGCAGTCAGGGGTCCTCAAATACGGTCCAACGAAAGTCAGATATTAAAATGAAATTTATGATGGAGATAATGTTTGGCGCGTGGAATAATAACATAATGAGTTTTATTACGCATATCTTTACGCCTTATAACATCAGATCTTGTGTGAATTGATGTTTGCTCTTTAAGGGTAAATTGCTTGTAACATGCTGTTTTCTTTGATTTTTCTATAGGTTCGAGTTAATTATAGTTCATTTTAATTTAATAATCTTAATCGATTGAACTCAATGCTGTTTTTAACTAGACTATTTTAGGTCAAAACCCATGCAGATGGATTAAACAATTCTAATGTAATTGAATGAAAAAACATCAATCAAACCAAACTTTCGGTGTTATAGTGTCTGTATGGCAGTAGAAAGGAGAATATATCCAATTGTTATATACCTTAATATTGATTTGATTTTAGATGTTTCACGAAGAGTATGTATGAAATAAATTAGAACATTTTTTATTTTTATATCTATAAAAGTTCCATGTGCTGAAGAAACACATAAGAAAGCTTCGATTTAAACATCCACCATCCACCAATTCGATTCATAAGATGGAATTGTTAATTGAATTATATGCACAATCAACAAGTGACAGCTCGTGTTTGTTATTGGATAACCTTAGGTTGGGTATAGATGTAGTGATTCGAGAAATCGGTAGTTGTTTTTTAAGGAGGGTAGAAATAAAAAAGTCTTTGTATGAAGGGTAGCACGAAACTTTAAATTTAACGGAAAAAAACATATCACAACTGGGTTCTTGTAAAGAAAATAAATTTATGTAACAAAAATGTGCAAATCACTGTGTTGCAGTAAAAAAATGTCATTAATTACATGGCTTTTTGGACTACAAAGTGGAAATTCTGTATCCCGCTTTCATTTCGTAATTAGTTTTTAAAATTTTCGGTTTAGCTAGTTCACTCTTAATAATTTGAATTCATTTCGCTTTAATGCGAGCGCTGTGGAAAGAGAACCTAGTACGGGTTCTCATGTATTTTTCCTACTGTTTTCAGACTTTTGAACAATAAATGTCACATGTATAAACCAATAATAAATAATAGTTTAAAAAAACTAAAAAACACGCTTTAACAAAAATCATATTTTGCAAATTGAAAAATGGAATAATTTTATCAAATTAGTGTATTGTCATCGGTCCTCAATAAATCTACAAAGTTTGAACGAAATCTGGCCGTTTAAAGTGGGTCAAAATCGCGCCCAAAGAAGTCGGTTACAAACAAACATACAAACAAACATACAGGTGAAGCTAATAAAAAGCGTGTAAAAATGAAAAATATAATAGAAATATTTCGAATATATCAGAAAAAAGACATTTGATGTGTGTATTGGTTCATTGGTGTAAGTGTGTGTAAAGCCCCGTGTCCCATGTGGGTATTGGGCAGATACACTATACACCTGATTCCCCAACGGGAATCGAACCCAGAGCCCTTCGGTTCTATACTTGCTCGTTAACTACTGTTCCACGGCGACGGTTCGTTTACATAAGTAATAATTCCAAAGTGTTTAAATAAAATTCAATAATTCTCTTAAAGCTTTCATATTTAAATAATATTATGGGTTAAATACTATAATGAATAAATCGCGTTTAAAATCCAATAAAAAGTCTTTAATTTCTAAATGATCTATAACACTCGCGTAAAATTAAACTCTAGAAAATACTATAATATAAAAGATTCAAATATTGCAAGGTGTCCGATGTAGCACTGGCCTATAGCAACAGTGCAAATACTCGGAACATAATCAATACAAGTATGCATGTTCTAGATTGTTCTGATAGACCTAGATTTCTATTGGGTATTGCTCTGTAGGTATACCAGGAGTTGCTTGTTCCGTATAACACTACGCGGGCGTTACAATTGAGTTTTTCCTAAAAAACTAAGTGACATTTATAGTAACAGATGAAATGGTTTTGCTCTTACCCATACTGCTGCATTTTATACTGTGTTAGTATGGATGTTACTGGATGATACTGACAGGGGGCGCGTGTATGAAATAACGGTTGCCATTGCAAAAAATCTCCCCTGTTTCAGGGTTTAAGGAAACTATCAGATTTTCTGATAGGCGCAGTGTGTTAGCGACGAAGTTGTGATTGCGTAGATAATTTATACAAAAAACACCTAAATTTTTTTGGTGTTTAGAATTATTGGAATGTGATAAGTAATTACTTTAAGTGAGGACACAAATTCGTCGCATAAAATTATAAACTCAACGATCTGTCATTAACGAAATGATATAGTATATAATATATATACTCGTAATGCTATAGTCTATGAATAGATATTCGTTTAAAATCTTGCTAAAATATTTGTCTCACAGCAATCGATTAATAAGAGGCATTTATAGGCTTTGTGTAGAGCATAAACTTTAATGAAATTTAATTATTTATTCCATTTTTTTCATAATATTCCATCGGTATGTTTTAAATAGTTTGATATATTTTATAAATTATATTTTATTGTGGGAGTCGAGCACGCTTCGGCACGAATTGGGCCAGCTCGCACCGGGGAAGTACCACACCCCCACAGAAAACCGGCGTGAAATAGTGGCATGCCACTGTGTTTTGTATGGTGAGTGGGGGAGCCGGAGGCCCGTTTCCTTTTTCCCACCCGTCCCAGTTCATTCCTTCATTCCAGTCGTTAATCCATTCCTTTTCCCTTACCCCAAAAAAGCGGGCAGCGCATTCGCAGAAGCCCTACCTTTGCAAATGTTCATGGGCGGTGGTGATCGCTTACCATCAGGCGAACCACCCGCTCAGTTGCCCGCTATGACATAAAAAAAAAATATTTGACTGGAATTTAGAAATACAGAAAAGCACCATAGTCACTGTATACGTAGAAATTATTTAATTATAATAACAAAATATTACTTAGATCCTCGCTTGACCAACTCTGCATCAGATAACCTTTCAACCATGCCACAGCCCTAGTTGACAAAAACAATCCACCATGCGCACCCAAACGACACTTAATGTACCCCATTAACGCCTCTATCTCTGAGCGATATAGATCATAATCCTCTGTAACAATAAATCTATAATCAGCCGTCACAATGTGTACATTGTACAGACGTGATTGCTTATATTTTTTCTGTTACTGATAAGACTGTTTGTCTACTAGAGATTCATAGAATCTTCACTGCATTTCAGATAAATAAATTACATGTTTAACTTTTATCAATGACTACACCCTAATTTGTTTGATTGATACTTCCGCTACGTAGAGTTTAAGAAAAAAATATTTTTTATAATGAATTAAAAAGAATGTTTATTTATTTTATTTGTTTACTTATGACCAGATGCTCAGTTTCGCCCTTTTGTCTGGGATAGGGTAAAAATAACCTGTGTATAATCTATACTAATGTTATAAAGCTGAATAGTTTGTTGGTTTGTTTGTTTGAACGCACTAATCTCAGGAACTAAAGATCCGATTTGAAAAATCCTTTCAGTGTTAGATAGTCCATTTATTGAGGAAGGCTATAGGCTATAAACGTACCACGGGTGAAGCCGGGGCGGTCCGCTAGTCACACATAAAAAAAGCAATGGTGGCTCAGTGGTGAGAACCTCGGACTTCAAAATCGATAAGACAGGGTTCGAGAACGAGCGAGCGTGCAGATAATAAAATGATTTTTCAATTTATCTGCGCATGCATCACCACTGCTTAAAACGGTGAAGGAAGACATCGTGAGGAAGCGGGCATGTCCAAGAATCAAAAGTTCGACGATATGTGACATCTGCCAATCCGCACTTGGCCCGCGTGGTGGATTATGGTCTGAACCTTCATAGGAGCTCTGTGTCCCAGCAGTGGGAACATGAAAGGGCTGATGATGAATCACAGATAACATATACTAGTAATATAATGTAATACGCTATTGTTGTACTTTTTTTTTCTCTTTTCTATTATTATTTACTTTTGTTTTAGTTGTTTATTTTATAATTTTTTTTTCATCTGTGTTTTTGTGTTTCATGTCGCCAAATAAATGTTTTTTCTTTCTTTCTTTCTTTCTAATATTCTTTGTAAAAGAATTTTACCATTTATTTTGTAACTTACAACACTGAATACTAAGCGAAAGTCTATTCCCCACTGTTTAACGATTACATTTTTATATATAAATACTTTTTATGAATACATATTCTTTTGGTTATATTATTCCTCAATTTGTCTGAAACTTTATTCACCAACAACGCGGTCGTTCCATGATTATATTATGTGCATAGTGCTGTTAAATCCATACAAACATGACAGCAATCTAATGTTAATATTTCATTAATACTTCATTAATATACACAATAACTATGTATTTCCCACCACAAGTCATATAACAAGCGGCTTAGAAGATCTTGTAATAAGATTGCTTCTATAAGAGCTCACGAAAGGAATATTTTTTCGCGTAAGTTATAGAACAAGGGTACCGCGATAAGGTAATGATGGATTATGAAGGCGCTGTAGCTGATAAGAATTCGCTGATTTTACCAATATTTCCAACATTGTTCGGTTCGTTGAGATACTTCATGTTCCTGCAATATTTTTGTTAATTTTTCTATGTTTATTAACCCCAAATTGTTTCAGATTACAAGATATCTTAATATTTATTTTTATTTGGTTGCAGATATAAAGTATTTTTATAACATAAATACTAGTCTAATAAGAATAGAAACAGATTTTTATATCGTTTAACTCGAATGGCTGAAGAGTCACGTATGCAATTGTCGCTACGAGAATGACACACCCACACACCTACATTCACCCACACACGTACGCTAGGATATCAATGAAAAATGGGATAGAGAGATAAGAGATTTTCTATAACTGTATCTCAGTTTTAAAATACATTACATATATTAATAGTGTGTTTGGAAACTAACTCTCTTATTGTATAAAATACTCGGATTGTCTGGTACAAAATATATAACGCATAGAGTGGACATATATCAGACATAAATTCAATGATAGTAATTCTAACAATAAGATGTGAATATCATTAAATTCATAGGAATGAAAGCATATTTAATAAAACGTTTTGAAATCGATTATCTCAGAATAAGGGACGATTGTGAAAATGATTGCAGAATGATGTCGATAATCCTAATGATATTTCAATATAAGTTGAGATGAAAGATGTACGTCGGTAAGAAAAATCTCGAAAAACATTTAAGAAATCGGGTATTTAACAACAAATGAACGTTTAAGCTGATGAATATATAATTTCCAACGCAATCTGTAAACCACAGAACCACAATATAATATACTAAGTTGTTTCCAGTCAAAATAATATAAACATATTAGAATGCAATTAAAAATGTTTCGACCAATTCGACCGAAACGTAAAAAAATTGAATTTTTTCGTTTTTGTTAAGGCACAAGGAAGGTTGTTATGGAGAGAGATATCGAAGCCGGTTCTGCCCGTTGGTTTATAATATTAGAACTAGTATAGTGTTATTAGTATGAATATCTGTCCTAGTATGTATCTGTGGTATTAGTATGAATATCCTACTTGCCAGGATTTCTGTTTTATACATAATGGTTGCATCGTCTTTGAGGTATTTTTTTCATAGAAAAAAAGCTTCCAGAGTTTCTAAAAGGTACAAATATATACATTTTTAATTTACAATTTATTTTTATATAAGCTTTCGTGATTAAACAACAACACCGATATTTTATGAAACTAGTCGTGAAAATAGTATCCTACTTCCTACTTTATATTATAAATGCGAAAGTTGTGTGTGTGTTTTTTACTCTTTCACACAAAAACTACTGAACCGATTGCAATGAATTTGGTACGTAGACAGCTGGACAACTGGAATAACATATAGGCAAATTATAATCCCGATATTCCTACGGGATGCGGACTAACGCGGGTGAAACCGCGGGGCGTAGCTAGTGCCAAATAAACGCTATGTTTCTCATAGAGGTTTCAAATAGGGAAACTAAGATGTTCTTATGATACATTCTGTAACATTTAATTTTAAAATTGAGATGATTGACAAAGGGCAAATATGAGTTGTCGCCGAATCTTCTCTGTAGAAACTGCTTTCGAACCGGGGGTAAATGGTTAAAATTAATATATGTCAGTACATTTCTATCGATATAGACAGATGATACCATATTTGGTATCATCTGTATATATACAGTACAGATGCATATATATATACAGTACAGATTAAAATATATTCACCACGTACCTGCCTTCTCCAATATCCTGGGCCACCATTTAATCAGGACCTTCATGTCGACAGCACTGCGGAACGACTGACAGCGTCTGGCTATCGTCCATCGACATCCTTCCATGTGATAATTTATCACCATTTTTTGTTTGGCTGTTTACTTTTTTCCAATAGTTCAGCTGGGTGTCTGTTCTATATTAATCTAGTTCTTTCTTTTGCATTGCATTAAACGAATATTGAGAATGTAAATTAAAAAAACTAAGCTTTTAAAATGTTTATTTATTAACTATAATTTTTCAATTTTATAGAACTGATTCGTATTATACAATAATATATTGCATGTTGTGCTCACTTCTAGGTGAATTTTAACTCTAGCATGAATTATATAGCATCCTCTGGCACTTGTAATTAAGTAGCTTAAGTTTTATTTTGTGCACAATTAATAATAATAAAATGTATCAAACAAATACTCATACTCTATTAAAATGATTTTCTTTTCCTGAATTTCTCGATAATAGTTCATTTGGCAAAGTCGTAAGATTCTGTACTTTCGATAAATTCTACAAAAAGATCTGCTAGGATATTGTCTTTTCAATTTATTAATTTTCATTTCATTTGAAGGTGTGCGTGTGCATGCGCTAGTGTTTGTAAATTACAAATATTATCTATATATATAAAATTCTCGTGTCACAGTTTTCGTTGCCATACTCCTCCGAAACGGCTTGACCGATTTTGATGAAATTTTTTGTACTTATCCGGTATCTATGAGAATCGGCCAACATCTATTTTTCATACCCCTAAATGATAAGAGTAAGGCAGAACAGCGTTTGCCGGGTGCAGCTAGTTAACTTTATATTATTTTCATATGAATAAGCATCCAAACAATTTGATCTTAAAATCACCTTCCACAATGAATGGCTGATAATTAAATGTTTAGTCTAATAAGTGAGCCTTGGCCCCGGAGAGATAACAACGCATTTCCGTTCTCATTAACTAGAAATTATTCTTACATAATATACAGATTTTAAAACAACAATAAAAACAACTGTAATTAACAATTTTACAAGAAACTAAACCGACTTCAACTTGTCAGATCTCGACCGTTACACCATTTGTCAAGATGTGTGCACCTGATCGAGAGAAACCTAAAAGCTCCTTTTTAAAGTAGGTTTAAATATATGAATTTAATACTCATTGTTAACCAAATCTATATAAAAACTAATTTCACTTATTAACGATGCTTAGTTGATTTTGTTTGTAAAATGTTACTGCTCTACAAAGGAAAATTTTAAACTACTAAACAGATTATATTTTGAACAAAATTAATCCAAATGGAGTAATTGAATATAAATAAGCAATAATTTAAAAATCGCACTACGAATACAAGGACTTAACAAACTAGCGAAATATTCAGGATTTTTTACTGAGTCGCGAGTTTTCTTAATAAAATGAATAAAAACAAATTGGCCTAATGATTCAGAGGAAATTGCAGCCGGTGTACTTGAGGAAGGCAATTAGGTAAAGTAAAGCTTTAAAAACTGCTTAAGTTGAGTGCAGACAGGAAATGAAGGTATTAATTATTTTTTTTAATTAAGTCCTCAAATTTATTATACACTAGCTGTTACCCGCGGCTTCACCCGCGAGGAATTAACAAATGGTACAAACTTTCATCCCCTATTTTATCCCCTCGGGGGTAAAATTTGTAGGAATCCTTTCTTAGCGGATGCCTACGTCATAACTTCTACCTGCATGCCAAATTTCAGCCCGTCCTGTGGTTTGAGTTATATATCTATATATATAAAATTCTCGTGTCACAGTTTTCGTTGCCATACTCCTCCGAAACGGCTTGACCGATTCCTCTGAAATTTGGTAAGCATATTGGGTAGGTCTGAGAATCGGCCAACATCTATTTTTTATCCCGATATTCCTACGGGATACGGACTTACGCGGGTGAAACCGCGGGGCGCAGCTAGTTACATATAATAATAGAAACTAACTATTCGTTACTATTTTCTTATGTTTGATTTATGCGAGCATTATACATTTAGAAATTAAAGACTTTTTAACGGATTTTAAACGCGATTTATTCATTATATTATTAACCCGACGTTTCGAACACTTTACAGCGAGCAAACAATTTACAGGGAGACTGCTTGAGTCTAATAATATAAATAATAAATCGCGTTTAAAATCCGTTAAAAAGTCTTTAATTTCTAACTATTCGCTATTATCAAACTAAACCCACAAACAACAGAAGAGTGGGGTTCTGAATTCAAGTGGGTTTTGTTTTGCTTTGTTACTCGATTACTTAGTTTAGTTTAGTTTATTAGTTAAACAGATTGACGTAGATCGTAGAATCTGCAAAACTTCCCCCCAGGAATGTCGGTGACTTTCTTGTTGAAAAATTAGTTCAGTCTTATCAATTATAAATGAGCAACGTTTGTGAAAACTTTCATAGAAAATACATAAATTACAAGAGTAATATGTTTTAATTCTATAAAGATGGACGTGTACTACCGGATTCTGGAACGATTTCAAATATCCTCAAAGAATATTCAACCGGGGCGTGCCGCTAGTTGTATTATAAAGTTATTGTCATTTACAAATAACATAATGCCTTTCACATTATTGACGCTCCATCTATTACAATATTTTTCATACATTGTGGATGTATATAGAATTCAAAATACGCAAATCTATGTATTCCTGCCTACTGTCACACTCACGATCCAAGGTAAGCTCACATTATTATTCTAAAGTACATCGCTCCGTCATATTCTATGAGAGTGAACCCAATTTCAATAAAGTTTGATTGCTATCGGGTGCGAAGTTGTTTTATTCAGCTTCTTTCGAGACACGCAATACTCCTTTGCGTATCAAGGATTTATAGTGCCAGATGGACTATAAGGCTCGTTTACTGTGTATTGTTAAGGATTAAATATAAATATAACAGCTTCACATGTTTCGTAACAGAGTTAGGTTGGTTTCAGAGTCACGCTGACGGCACGCTTACCGTCGGTGCTACAACTTCCATGCACTGCACACGCTGATACCTTCGCGTTATTCTAAAGCGCATCATAGAGGTTTCGGCTATCAGCATCGACGGTCAGCGTGTCGTCAGCTTGACTCTAAAACTAGACTTACTCGGGCTTAAACTATCCTGGTACGAAACTTATGAATGTGTTTTTGTTTATATTTTAGTACTTTCCATGGATAGGGCAAGGTGCTTTCCCGCCAAGTGGCTGAATTTTTCTGTTCTTAAATCAAATAGTAATGAAATTGCATTCTAAATTCTGTGAAAACTATTTTTATCTTATGAAAAACTAAACATAGCATCAAAAAGTATATATGTCCCTCCTGCTGATCTAATTCTCTGGAAGAAAACTAAATATTTCTCAACTTCTATTTCGTCGTTGCTCGGATTTATGGCTATTGTCTGGGAATAGGGCTTCAATTGTACTTTATGGACCATATAAAATACTTACGTATTTATTTGAGTTGTTTGAACATTGATTTAAAAATAATTTTTATGACATAAAATATGTGAATATTTTAGCAAATAATTTATATTTGCCTTATATTATTTCCTCGGCTTAAATGGGTTTTGATAACTACATATTAGACAGACGTCGTATCTACCAACTCATACTTGTCCACTAGCATTATGTTTTCTCTGCCCTGTGGGGAAACAAATGGCGCTGATAATGAAGATTGACAAATTTGAAGTACCTATGTAGAAGTCGAACACATTTCATAACGGCTCCAGCTACCACACGGGAAGTTATCAGACAGACCCTTATACAAGATAGGCATAAAATAGTAGCGTGTAAGTGAATAGCTAATGTGTTTCGTTTGATGAGTGGGTGAGCAAGATGAGCAGTTCTTTTGAATTATTATTGTGTATACCAATGTATAAAAATTTAAAAGTAACAATATTATAAAAGAGCAACTACAGAGTTTTTGCCGGGTCTCCTCTGTAGAAACGGGTTCGAAGCGATGGTAAATGTTAAAACTTTGTTATGACGATTCAAAGGTGCTTTAAGAAGTCTAATTGAATAAATAAACGTTTGAGTTTGAGTTTGAGCCGGTGGCCCACAATTTCATCTTCCTTTAGCCCCATCGTCCTCTTACCCCTTAAAAGAAGGCAACGCATTTGTAAGGGCCTTGCAAATATTCATGTGCATTGGTGGTCATATGGCGACCGATTGTAGCCCAATCAAAGAAGATTCAATACCCAGGAAGGCCTATAATGTGCCCTAATATTTATATTCTATGAGCGGCAACTGAGCTGGTGGTTCACCTGATGGTAAACGATCACCACGGCCCATGAACATTCGTAAAGGTAGTGCATCTGAAAATGCGCTGACGGCTTTTAAAAGATAAGGGATAAGGAAAGGATTGACGACTGGAAAGAAGAAATGGGACTGGGAAGGGTGAGGTAAAGGGTCCAATATTACAACAAACGCTTAAAACTTTTTGCACTTTACAAAACCATTGAAATTCACCGTACACTATCTATTTAAGTAACAGCTTCTCGCGCAATTAATAGTGTCATTTATATCTACATATATACCGCTTCTATTCTACAATATATACCGCTTATTCTGGCTATCTCAAACCCATAAATATCTCTGAAAATCCCACTTAACTTAGCTTTAACCACGGAACTCGTATCGCGTTATCGCAACCATTATTACGTCATTTCCTCGATCCCGTGCGCATTCAACTCATAAAAACATTGCTTAAAGCTCTCGTTAAACTTCTGTACTTAAATGTATTGGAGATATCAGTGATAAGGGATTTTTTATTGTTAGCCGTGAGTCTGCATGAGGACCAAAAATGACTTTTATTAGAAAGGTGTAGTACCCATTTTTGAATGTTCATAATAATAATTTTGATGATATTCGTTTGTTTTACTATGCTCTATGTTTAATTGTTGAAAAAAAAACATCATTAACACCGTGTAATATACATGTGGTCGGTCATTTTGAATTTTAATTTGACCAAGTGTAAAAGTCAAACATTTTTGTAATATGATTTGTATAAAGTCATTCTGATTTAAAAGCAAATATATCCACTAACGTGTCGATAATATAAATAAAATCATGTCAAATATCTTAAATCAGAAGCAGTCAATTAAAATTAAATCCTTAACGAGGTAAGCGAGTAAAACCGCCGACTAATACAAGTATCGATAATTTAATTATCCATATCAATAATCTACTAAAATTCCTGTATGAACCATAATATTGTACATTTTCATCAATTTTCTAAGCTTCTTATTGCTACGAGGTATTGAATGATACCCAGATAATCCGATTATACATATGAAAGAACAACCTTTCGCATCTCAGGCTGAGATTACATTATTGTTAACATTTGGGATCGAGCGAATTTCCAATTGATCTTTTTCTTCAGCCTCCATAAGTCATAGAATGGTGAGAGTATAATCAAGGACAGGCAGGACAATCTTTTAGTGAGAAAGACATAATAT
>NC_052130.1:5163501-5195474 GCF_012273895.1 Zerene cesonia | reverse complement strand
AGATGTAGGTGGCATACGCAAGAAGATCCCCAGTGGACCGATTTCGGCGGAACCCGTATTGGCGGTCACTGAGTAAGTTTATTACAATGATGTGCGGATTTTTTAAAATGTCCTCGTTTGAATATAGTTGTGACATAGTTTCTTAACATAACGTTTTGACATTATGATTCAAAGAAGGATGAAAAGGCTATATGCAGATTAATTCTGCAGGATTAATGTTAATAAATTTAGTAATAAATTACGTAGTTAAAAAAAACTAAAAAAGAACCAATCAAATTGTCTCCACTCTTTTAATACAAGCCATTTATTTTAGACAATACAACTTAATTAATTGTTTGATCACCATTGACCTGTACCCTAGATTTGATAGTAAGTGATCAGCACCGCCCATAAACATTTGCAGAGGTTTAAATGGGTAAGGGATAGGAAAAGATTCACGGGAATAAAGGAATAGGTTCAATGGATGAGGATGAAAATGCAAACTTCTGGCATTTTATCTTAATTTTAACCTTATTATGTTGCTTATTCATAGGTCGATTAGGCCATTATCTTTAAAATCCGCTTTAAACAACAAAATAAATAAAAACTATGTTAATGTTAGGTTCTTAGCAAATCGTGGAATTTTAACTTTGCCTAACATATTCTAGTAGGCGCTTTTAAATTGGGAAAATTAATTCACTAGAGGAGAATTTTAGCGCTTTTTAATAAATCCATGAGTTAGGAAAAGGAAACGTCACCACCACAGTATATGCTACTAAATAAAACACACCAAAATAAAGCTTCAAAGTGAAAGCAATGGCAGAATCATTATCTACAGGCATCTACGCTAAATTAGCAATTAAAGTTAGGTCTTCAAACTTAGTTGAAAGGAACGAGGCTAATTGCCTTGTTGGGGGCATGCCTCGGATTGTCGGCTTATAATCTCTAATTGCCTTAATTCATACACCAATAAAATATATAGTGTGAGATATTTTATAAAGTGGTTGCTTATAGTAGTAATTTATCACAAAACTTTTGATCCCATTAGAATTATTTTAGAAGTACATTACATGGGTAAATATTTACCATTTACTATAGCAAGAAACTCGGAAGCTGCTCTTTGAAAATCACGACAATTTTACATAATGCATATAATGATAATGCCAAAGAATTGTCTTGTCTCTTCTTAAACGATAACATTGATTTGCATCATCTATGTATTCATTAATATTATAAGGAGGTTCTCTGAACTAAAACATTTAAATAAAAATATCAAAATCTTTATTTAAATTCAAATATAGCACTACTAAACAATTGAATACTATGAGAAATTCTATTGTAGAAACGTATACGTGTACTTACTAATGTTATGAGAGTAATAAACGTGTAATAATTAACTGTTTGATTGTTATGTGTTTACATATAAAACATCGAATTTGGAAGAAATTTGGAACAAAAATACATTAAAAATGGAGAACTGGATTAGCGCCTTATTAATTACTAACTGCGCCCCGCGGTTTCACCCAAGTAAGTGCGTATTCCGTAGGAACACCGGGATAAAAAGTTGCCTATATGTTATTCCAGTTGTCCAGATATCTACGTACCAAATTTCATTGCAACCAGTTCAGTACTTTTTGCGTGAAAGAGCAAGAAACACACACACATCCTTACAAACTTTCGCATTTGTCATATTAGTAGGATGTCATTTTATTGAGCAACTTGAAACTGTCCGTAACCTCACTTATTTCCCTTTCAATATTACAAGTGCGGTAACAATTTGTCAGCCTCTTCTTTACGTCTAAACGACTAAACCGATTTAAATGAGTTTTGGTACAAAAATAGTTTGGGGTCTGAAACAGGAGATAGGATAGTTTTTTTTTATTAGAATTTTATAATACTTGAAGTCTAATCAATATTTCATGCAAAAAAACACCAACAGAACTGTGTATCGGAGTATTATTAAAATCACAATATATAAATCAATATAATTTTACAATATGGCAACGATTTCCCAAATTTAATTTACAAAGACCTTTTTTGGTTTCCTGCAATAATGAGTAAATAAAAAACTGTATTGATTTAACTCAAGTTTTGACACGATCAACGACTCATTGCAAAAGCCCTTTAATCTACTTTTCCACATTTCTCAAACATATACAAACATACATGTTTTGTAATTGACAATTAACATCACGCAATACATCATACTTATTTCAATTTACAGTTCAAGTAGCTACTCCATTATTATAAAAGAACTAGCAGATTATTTACCATTCATAACTTTGTAATCCGGCAATACTTATTTCGGGCTATAACAAATAAATTAAACACTTCTACAGCCAACGATCGGTATGTTCTTGGGCGTCGCGTAATACTGAGGGCTTTCGTTGAGTGTTGTTGCGCCGATCAAATCGCCAGCAGCGACAAGCAACAAGCGGCGCTTCTTGTGGTGTTGCAGCAACGAGGCAACAGTTGCGAAACTCCTCTCACCGCGGCGAGCGAAGCCGAGGGCCAACCGACCATCCGGACGCCTTCTAACTCCAACGTTATGAACTGCGTTATTGCAGGCTACGCTTAGCGTATATGCATGGTTTGGCTGGAAAAATATATTTGTATCTGTTAATAAAAAGACAGAAAAGTTTTTTATGACATAGTCGGCAATGGAGGTCGCCTGATGGTATGCGCTACCACCGCCCATGAACATTAGGAGAGTTATAGTCTTAAAACTGAAGACAATTGTTCGTTATAAGTGGATTATATTTTTATTAATCTAGGCCATTTCTCTTCATAGAATAAATGGTGTACCATATCTGTTACAACTCCTAAGGGCTCGTTTTTACACATTAATAAATTTCAATATTTTTACTTGTAGATATTATGTATAGCTAATTTTATTGTATTTTTATAATAAATAATATTTGCTTAAACTTTTTAGACTTGTAATTTAAACGTTAATTCGTGTATAAAAAATAGCGGACATTGTTTAGTTTCCAATAATAAGGTATCGTGATATAAATAAACTCGTACATAATTATTTCAGTATCTTGATCGTAAAAGGAAATGTATTTGAAAACGAAAATACGAATCATATCAAGATTTCTCACGAAATAACGTTGCCCATTAGCTATTTTGGTTCAGGAATATATTGTATTAAAAGTTATTATTGAAGTGATACTGTATCCAAAGTACACTGGAAAAATTTGTCTATAGTTTAATGAAAACTTGCATTTTTATAACTAGCATATGATTTCAGTCGCGAACACGCAGTCATAAGCATGTTTTCATAAAGCTTATGCGTTATTCTAATACTTAAGTTATGCCACTGGTAAGTATTGTCAAAGAGTATCAGTGGTTGTCACGTGAAATAGTAGCAAATTCATACATTCCAACAAACTTTCGAGTTTATAATATTTAAATAGAACTAGTACTAAATCTGGGACCAAATAACCAAATGAACAATCGATTGAAAACCCACGCAGTTATAAAAAAAGAGAAAACCAAAAACATTCAATCGAATTGAAGCGCATCATTTTTCCGAAACGTCTGAAAACACATTTGCACAATAGGCGATCCTACATATACCAAATATTAGATTGGCTACATTACTAACAGAAACAATCATACATTACCCCTTCTATCCTATTTCCTTAAATCACTGCACTCACCTGACTCGATGGCCGTAAAATAAACGTCCCATCCGGTTGGCCCAGCAATAAATTCTCAGCCTCCTGTCTATCAATATTCATGTAAAACGACTCGTTTTCCACTGGCACAGGAAGCGGCCGCGACGCCATGTTGGGTTTTCGTTCCCATTTTGACTCGTCACAAGATGGCTCCACTTCCGACTCGTCTGACTGCGCCACGTCGCTCGTTTCTGGAATTATAATATGTGCTTTTAATTAAGGTGTGAACTGTGAAGGGCTCATAATTCCTTAATTATTTAACAAAATTATTATTAAGTTCAAAAGTTAATGTGCAATTCAAAGATGTTCGTTTTTATAAATTACTAACTGCTTTCCTCTGGATACAATTGCAAATGGAAACAAATTCGTCATCTCAATGGACCCCATTCAGCGGATCTTGCGTTACACATGGTATAACTAACAAGAATTAATTTTCATTGCAGTAAGTAATACATGTAAGAAATATAATTCAGAGGCTCCCATACATACAAAATAGGAAGCCGAATTCTCAATTTTCAGAACATTACACAATTTGAGATCTCGTAACAGCTATCGAAGCTTAGTTAAGTTTGCTTTGCTGCAAGCTGCAAAAGGTTATAACTGAAGAACCACATGCTACAAAATGTTTAGGTTCTTTACCGAATACTGTGTAATGAAAGGAAAATTATTTTTTGGCAAATAATAAATTACAAAAACAAGCAAAACGCAGTCCTATCATGAGGTAGCAACTCTATCTCGCTAGTAACCCATAAAGTGGAAGGAAAGATCGTGGGTGAGCAAAAGCAAGTGAAAACAAAGTAATTCTAACTGAATAAATATTTATTCACAAATGAAATCTAGTCTATTTTGAATAATTAATTGGAGCGTGCAAAAGCTCAGTTTCCTCCATTGGTTTCTTATGAATATGACTTTATATTTTAACAATATATATACTGAGTGTACCCAAGGCGTTGTGTTATGATCTCTATTTTTTTTAGTTCTACATTATGAATGTTGGCAGGTTTCACAAACTAAAGAATGCTATCCCTTATAAACGCGAAAATGAATCTGGACTGCATCTCTTCCACGCCTAAACTACTGAATCGATTTGGATAAAATATGGTACTAAGATAGTTCGGGACCTGAGAAAAAATATAAACTGATACATAACAATAGAAAGCCACGTTATCTGTACATGTCAAATGCTATATTATTTTATGTATTAATAGACATCCCTACGAAAAGTGCTATAATAGGTATCAGTTTTAGGAAAAAAGGCGCGAGCCGCCGAGACCGCGCCTGGAATAGTACCATGCTTAAAAATTACATTAACTACTAATGTATATATATGTTCCTAATATTAGCCTATACCATATATATATACTATACACTATAGCCATTGGCCTTAATTACAGTTCAATTGAATGCTCATTGGACTGGGAAATTGTAATGACTAAAAGTGGGTTCAGATATCAACGATCTTATTGAATGTTAAAGACGATAAAGTATGATTAAATTAGCATACAATTACGATTTATTATGATACTCATGTAAATCATTAACATTGATTGCATACAAGCTTTCCGCCAGCTTCTTCAGCCGCTTAATCAAAAGAAAAGATATATATAATTTCCGTGCGTTTTCCGGAATCAAAACTGGTATGTATCCTTTCAGGTTTCAACCTTTCTCCATTCCAAAATTCTTCCAAATCAGTTCAGTGGAAGTGGAATATTAATACATAAATTTAATAGAAATGTAAACCGATCAAATTGTAATATAAGTTAACGAGGGAATTAATATTATTTCCATTTATTCTGCTAATTGAGCTGTTCAAGCATTATTTTCTTTTGTATTTTGTATTATATATATTTGAAATCATCAAAAAATCGCAGAGCGATAACAAGTTAATAATGTGTCTATTTTTTATGTTTTAACGGGTTACAGGAGTGAATCAAATTATTTATTTACACAAATTGCGTTAAAAATAAACAACAGTGGAAGGTAAAACAAAAGCATTTACACAGACCATCGGGGAACCTATTAAAATGAACGTCATAGCCTCTCCTATCTGTGAGAAAGCAACGTAGAAAATTTCGTCTAAGTACAAAAATTTTAGATACCCCACGCCAAACCCACACTTGGCAATGGCCTGACCCCTCATGAGTGCCGTGGCCAGCAGTGACAAGACATAGGCTGATAAAGCACTTACCTGCAATAACATCAGTAGTACAGTGTAGGGCTTTATAAAATACATCCAAAACTGCATTGCCTCCACGCGCTGCGAGGTTATACGCTAGCGGTACGCTTAACTTCAACCACCAGCACATTTTTGTACGATGCACTACATTTTAACTAATTATATTTCACTCAAGACAGTTTTTTTCGCATATTTTAGTGGAACAAACATAAATATCCATCAGATACACAACTATTTCGTTTCACAACAAAATACCTATTTATTATTACGACCTATAACTATTTCATTCACTCTCAAAACTTTGCAAATCTGCGCTTTAAAAAGTTTAACTATCGTTTCTTTTATAATTTTGAATATACATATTAAAAGATTGATATACTCTTCAAATTATTCGCATGTAACATTGTGTTTCGGTATATAAGAGAGTATGAGAAGTTGCGTCTTTTTTAACACGATTTTTATTAGTTTCACCTATACTATAAGCGACTCGAGATGTTATTCAATCTTTGTAAATTTATCAAGGATCGGTGAGAATACAACAATGAATTGAGTTGATCTTATTATACTGAATCGGATCGCCAGGATTCAATAACTTTTATTTCTTTTTTATTTATTAACACTTTATTGTACAATGCACATACAGTTAACAAAAACCAATAAACAATATCTATTGTACAATTTGGCTGCCTTATCGCTTAGAAGTGATTTCATCCAGGCATAGGAATAGGATATAAAGTGAAGTCCCGTGTCCCCTACTGGGGTATGGGGCAGATGATGTATCCGTTCACTGTATCCGTTCACATCCGTTTCACTGATCGATTTTCTTTTGGGACAAGTTGGTGATCAGCCTTCTGTGTCCTGCCAGACCGATACATTTTTTTTTTGTGCCTCCCCACCGGGAATTGAACCCAGGACCCCTCGGTTCCACGCTCACGCGTTAACCACTGTACCAAGGAGGCGGTCGAGGAATAGGATATAGGAAATATAAAATTTGAAAAGGTAGAAAGTGTATAAATACATACAATAAAGTATACCAATATATAGATAAGAAATTAATACATATAGGAACAAGGATAGTATAAATATGCAGTAAAGAGAGATAAATAATGTCCTACCAAAAGCCAGTAACACAATTTAAAGCGTGTTTTATATGATTATATTATCATTTTAATAATCAATAACTCTAATAAAGAGGTGTGAACTATCCGAGCTCGTCAATTAGCAAAAAGTCAGACAGGCTGACTCATAATGACGCATCGGGCGTCTAATAAATATTAATTTAGTTACATTCGACACGCTCCAGTCGTTACAGAAATGCCTTATTCCAAGATTACGTGATGCTTTGGAGTGTATGAAATGTATTTCTGAAGGAATTTGTAATCGAGATCGGTCTAGCAGTTTTTGTGTAAATGAAAACATACATACATAAACAGAAAGGCTTCCTCTTTATAATATTACAACGAATTAAACCATTGTCATATCATTTTACCATAACACTGCACTTAGTATAAAATAATTTCATTATCACATAAAAAGGGCACTGTAATTTGTATTGTTTGTTTTAACTGTTGCAAAAACATTTTAAAATAACTCATTGAATTATTCACATTTGAAAGTTTAAGAAAAACATTGTTTTCTGAACGTATAATGTATGAAGACTGAAAGTTATCATGCTTCCCACTATTAGTTTTTTAATTCAATAAAAAGATAACACTGAAATATATAGGGCTGTCATAGATTTATCGATTTAAATACAAACTGTATATCCTTCCTACTAATTCCTACTTCCTATTATCCTACTAATATTATAAATGCGAAAATTTGTAAGGATGTGTGTGTTTGTTGCTCTTTCACGACTACTGAACCGATTGCAATGAAATTTGGTACGTAGACAGTTGGACAACAAGAATAACATACAGGCAACTTTTACTTTTACGAGGGTGAAACCGCAGGGCGCTGCTAGTAAGAATATAAATTGCAAGAAATCCATTCTAAAACCTTATCAGCTATAAGTTCAAGAATAAAATTGTATATTACATACATAGCATTAGTTAGCATATTGCCAACATTATATTAAAAGTGAATAATAAAAAACAAATTAGAATTGGCTGAAATATAGACTTAAAAAGATCTGTATTTCAGATTTTTTTTTATATAAATTGGTAATTATTCTTTTCTAATATTCTAACTAATACATGAATATTTCATAAATCCATCGATATCGATAAAGATATTCTCTCATCTCTATACACATGTTCCCCATGTGACACACGTTCGGCAAAAAAACAAAGAATCCTGAGAAAGTTTAAACTGCATGTAACCAATCTATCACTTTTTTATTATTGTTTTTTTAAATTCATCTTTTATCATTTGTTTAACTATACCATTTCCTTCCGAACTAGTTTTTTTTATTTATTAATTTTTATTTTTATTCACCGGTGAGTTTCACAGAATAATCCATGGTTGAATTATTTTTAATATGATCAGAATTTCTTATTATTTACAACAGCTACTGGTACAGCATACCTACATAGCAATGCCCCGTAGTTTCACTCACGTTATATATCTCAATATATATAAATCTCGTGTCACAATGTTTGTCCTCAATGGACTCCTAAACCACTTAACCGATTATAATAAAATTCGCACACCATGTGCAGTTCGATCCAACTTGAGAGATAGGATAGTTTATATTATTTCAATAACGATAAAAGGCTACCCGGGCGGAGCCGGGGCGTGCAGCTAATGATGTTATATAGCTTATATATTAGTATAGATAACAAGTATTATAAAAATGTTTTATTTATTCAGTCATTTTATGTCAAAACCGTTAAGGGAGCCGCTGGACTCAGGCCGCTGGTGATCGGTCGTTTTAGAAATCTTTGGGGGAGGCCTATGTCCAACAGTGGACGTCTTCAACAACAACAACAACAACATTTTATGTCAAATTTATGTCACAGCGGGCAATTGAGCTGGAGGTAAGCAATCACCACGGCCCATGAAATTTCGCATAAGTAATTCCTGTGTGAATGCGCTGCCTGCTTTTCAGGGGTAAAGGGCTGGGAAGGGTGAGCAATAGAAACGGGGTCTCCGGCTCCCGGTGTTACTATTTCTGACCGGTCTTCTGTGAGGTTGTGGTGCTTCCCCGGAGCGAGCTTGCCCAAATGTGTCCAAGCGTGTGGCTCCCACATTAAACAATATTTTATTAACATACAATTCTTATAACACACTACGTTTTACTCGCGACTTCACACGCGTTAAATTCGGAGTAGTAAATATATGTTATCACACATATAAACCTTCCATTTGAATCACTCTATCTATTAAAAAAAACGGCATCAAAATCCGTGTAGGTTTAAAGATTTAAGCATACATAGGAGCATAGGGACAGACAGAGAAAGCGACTTTGTTTTAAACTATGCAGTGATTTCAGATATCATAATAAACCAATCCTGCTTCAATTAAAAGTCCAAAATTATCTCCTTTATAACATACTAGCTGCGCCCCGCGGTTTCACCCGCGTAAGTCCGTATCCCGTAGGAATATCGGGATAAAAAGTTACCTATATGTTATTCCAGTTGTCCAGCTATCTAGGTACCAAATTTCATTACAATTGGTTCAGCAGTTTTTCCGTGAAAGAGCAACAAACGCACACACATCCTTACAAACTTTCGCATTTATACTATTAGTAGGAAATAGGAAGAATAGAATCACGTTTTTAAATATTCATTATCAATTAGTGAAAAGTAATTTGGAAGTATAAAACAATGGAAAGTAATTACTGCGTGTATGTCAATCACAATTTAACTTGAAACTCATTGGATTTGCTCATTTTATCGTACATATTGATGTCCATCACACCGAAATATCAAAACACGCCTCTTAATAAATTATATTAAAGTTCTTATGAACTGTTACACGTATTAGCTATTCTTGCCTAATTATTATGCTAACTTAGTGAAAAGATATTGTAGTCCTTATCTATAAACATTGATTATTAGTACAGTATTAGGAGAAATAATCTAATGCTATATTATAAACGAGAAAGTTTGTAAGAAAGCATGGATGTTTACCAAACCCTTTTAACCTTTCAAACAGCTTATCATATTCGTATGAATTGTGGTACATAGATAGATTGTAGTCTGGAATAGCACATAGACTAATCGATTATCATGCAAGTGATGCCACGGATTGGAGCTAGTAATATATTATACAGGTATTAGTAAGGATATTTTCTACATTTATCTAATAATTTTGTTTTTATATTTATATAATAATGGATAGAATTTTAAGGTTTGATAACTAGATAAGGTTAGTCAATGAATGTCTTACAACGTTCACAAACAGTCTTCAAGCAATATTATTGATCAGTAGTTTAACAAATGTTTTCTATGAATGCGAGTACATATCGGTGTAAGAGCCGGTGGTCCTCCGTCCAAAATCTCCGAATCGAATTATCCTATACGTCCGTTCTTTATCTGCCACGTTATATGATAATTAGCGTATACGTAATAGCTTCAATTTCGGCTATCAATGAAACACGTTGTCGGTAATTCGGTTGCGAAATAGCTGAATGCTTTATTGTACTATTCGTTATAGAGTACTAGCTGTAGCCTGTGGTAACTCGTGTGATACCTGTGTTGAGAGTAGCCTATGTGATAATCCAGATTATAATCTATCTCGGTACGATATTTCATACAGATTCGATAAGCTGTTTTCGCGTAAATGAGTAACAAACTTCCATGCATCCATACTTACAAACTTTCGCATTTATAATATTAGTAGAATTCAGTTTTAGCGTCTGTTTTTGTTTTTAATTATATCATTCTGTTCATATTTATAATAATAGAATGTAATATGGCTTGTAACTATCTCGAAATTAAATCATATGAAGATATTTTATTAAATTTATTTGGTTTCATAGCTTATTTATTTTAACGGACTGTTTTACGATATTAATTTCCAAAACATATCAGAAAACCCTTTGCTATATCGTCGTCATCAGCCCATATATGTTCCCACTGCTGGGACACAGGCCTCCTATGAGGGTTCAGGCCATAATCCACCACGCTGGCCAAGTGCGGGTTGGCAGATGTCACATGTCGTCGAACTTTTGATTCTTGGACATGCCGGTTTCCTCACGATGTTTTCCTTCACCGTTTTAAGCAGTGGTCATGCTATCCACATGTGCAGATAAATTGAAAAATCAATTTATTTCCTGCACGCTCGCCCGGTCTCGAACCCCGACTTATCGATTTTGAAGTCCGAGGTTCTCACCACTGAGCCACCACTGCTTTCTGCTTTTGCTATATAATCTGTTATAAATATAAAACCAGTATATAGATATACAAAACCATTTCTCTTCCCTCCCACAAACTCACAAAAATAAAACACATACATACCTCGTCTACCAAACCGCGTCTCCAAGTAGTTCATGATGAAACCCAGTAGCGATTCTTCTCTCTGCTTCAAGCAAACATCACAATAGTCTTTTTCCACGCTCACTGGTACTAAATAATCTTCAACTGCAAGGTTCGCCTAGAAGATGAAATTACCCTTACATCTTAACTTCAATCATAGGACGAAAAAATAGGTTAACTGCGAGTTGGACTTGCAGCTGAGTCGTACAATAAGTGAAACTACCAAAAAATTGGTCATCCATCCAAATTTTGACCGTGCCAATCGTGGCTTAACCTGTATTATTTATTAATCGCAGTTATGGTGGCAACAGCAATACATAATCTGTAAGATTCAACTGTCTAACAATCACGGTTCATAAGATACAGCCTAGGGACAAACGGATGGACAAACAGGTGGACAGACAGCGAAGACCCAGCGAAGATCCCCACTTTACCCAATGGATACGGAACCCTAATTAAAGTGAATAGTTAAGAGTTCAGTTCTAGAATATAGAACAAAGAATGAGCCCAGAGATTCCCTCACGTTATATAATTCGTAGTCAATCAGATTGTAGTAAGATAACTATTTTTCACCGTACCTATACATGACAGAAAAAGTAATGTATCTTAATATTTGAGTTTTACAATATGAAAAATATATGTCTTAGTAGCTATCTAAAAATAGACTCACATGAACATTCGATACAATTTGTGTCGATTTATTACTAACGCTATCTGCAAGAAATCTAAAGATATATGGAATTTTCACGTAAATAAAATATTTGTAAGTATAATTCGAATTTTAGAAAGGAGTTTTTTCATCGCTTAATATGTCTCCCTTTCCTCTATCACAACATGGTATTATATTATCTGTGATAACAACTTAAATAGCGCGAAAATCACGTACGAAGAGTACGTCTCTAGTAAACAATCAATGCCGATCCAAAAACATTTCAAACATCCATTTAAAAGTGTTCAATGCCTTAATCTCTAGGATGTATCAAGAGATAATACAAAATTATAATACATTATCACGTAGGTATATGAGCAAAGCAAAAGACGAAATTAATTAAACGCGTAATTAGGGAGATCAAAGTGAGTCACATGGCCCGAGCCAGGTTAAGGGGATTTAACAAGTTTAATTGGCAACACTGGGAGTTTACGTCTTGTTATTAATTTTGGATAAAGGTGTTCTTGTTTCATTTGATTTCCGAAAAGTGTTAATAACCTGTTTCGTTAGAATCGTTGATTACACAATATGGGGAGAATGGCTTAATCTGGGCAAATTTAAAACGGACGTTACTTTATAACAAAGCTAGCTGTGCCCTGCAGTTTCACCCGCGTAAGTCCGTATCCCGTAGGAATAACAGGATAAAAAGCCTTTGCCTATATCTTATTTCAGTTGTTCAGCTATCTACGTACCAAATTTCATTGCAATCGGTTCAGTAGTTTTTGCGTGAAAGATCAACAAACACACACATCCTTACAAACTTTCGCATTTATAATATTAGTAAGAAGTAGAATAGGATAAGAAAATGCTGTTGGTTGTTGCTTTGTTGAGCTGATATTTGCGTTCATGTTAATTAGGCGCTTTGACTCAAATGTCAATTTATACTATTAATAACTAGCAGTTCGCTCCGGCTTCGCCCGTGGTACATATATAGCCTATGTCACTCAGCAAAGTTGCCGCTTTCTAATGGTGAAAGAATTTTTAAAGTACAAATTCTTCTTTATAATATTTGTTAATAATAAACTGGTTAAGACATAAAAGGGTTATCGTGTACCTAACCAAGAAAAGTCAGTTCATTACAAATCTGTATCTCGCATCACTAGAGGACTATTATGATATTGGAACGTATTCTGAATGTAAACAAGCTGATATGTCACGTCTAGATGATTATTTGTGCAACCACTTGCATTATACATATATTCAAATACGCTAGCGAGATACTTTTCATAAAACATTGCTAGTTTAAGACACCGAAGAAATAGTATTTTCTTGTGTTTGATTTTACGCGAGTATTATACATTTAGAAATTAAAAACTTTGAAACGGATTTTAAACGCGTTTTAATTTCATTTCAGTCTCCCCGTGACCACGCTCGTTTTAAAGTGTTAACGTCGGATTAATAATATAATGAATAAATCGCGTTTAAAATCCGTTAAAAAGTTTTTAATTTCTAAACACCGAAGAAATTTTAGCATTTTTATTTTCACCAATCCGCTAACTACAACTCTTTAATATATTGTTCTATCCAAACTACCATTTATAGTAGATGTTTTATCTAGAATTAAAATTTATTTGTTTTATAGGTCTATATGATTATACTACAAACATTATTAACGCGAAAGTTTGTAAGAATACACGGATGTATGTTTGTTACGCTTTCATGCAAACACGACTGATAGGATCTGTATAAATTTTGGTACAAAGATAGATTATAGTCTGGTTAAAATAAAAAATATCCGGGCACTACGCAAGCAACGCAACATATGAATAAGTCATGACCACACGAACTTATAAATAATGTAACAAATTCTGGCTAAAAATAACTTTTTAAGAGCTTATTTTAAGTCTACGTGTATCTTAAATATAAGAAATTTGAGATGAAACAAATGAACATACCTGATTTTTGGTACAAACTTCCTTTTGTACGTGTACCGAATCATACATGTCTGTCATAGTATCACTATTCTCATAAATGTTAATATCGCTTTCAATCTTTTTGTCCTTTTCAATATTATCAACCTCATCAGCCTTTTTAAAAAAGGGGAATTTGAACGATTGAAATAATTCCTGAATTTTCACCATACACGGTTTGACCGTTTGATTAGTTGTTGTTTTATCTGGCTCCACTTGGTTGTAACATAAATCTTCATACAAATGATCGTCTGAAAATTTCTCGTTCATCTCTTCTGGTGTAGGCAAGGACTTGTATTTAGATCTCGAATCTAGCTTTTTATTTTTCTGCGCAGAGTTATTCGTCTTAACCGAATAGTAGCCTCGATCGCAATTTTCGACCTTCGTGAAGCGCGATTTAAGATCGAAGATTGGATAATCATATGAACTGAGTCTAAAGAATTTCTTTGTCTTCTTCGTGCCATCCATTGGCACATAGGAGGTCGTTTTTTCCCTTTTGTTCCTGTACAAAAAACTCTTTGGTGCTACAATCCTTTTTAAAATATCCTCAACGCTAGTGAAATTACTCGCTTCTTGCTGACTTAACTTCCTTACGCTCACTGTTTGATACTGGCTGTCGCTACGTAGATTGGTCTCTTTGATTATAATATCCTCATTTGTTAGACATTTTGTATATTTATTCGGATCTTTTTTGACATTCTCAATGAATGACATAAAATTCTTGGCATTGGCTTTTGGACGCCATAGCTTTACCATCCCCTCTGTGATTTCCTGAAACGGATAAAATTACGACCTTAACTGTCGAAACTTTATTCGATAAGTTTGCGACGAAATTTATAGTGTTGTGGAAGACATAAAATAACCCTAATAACGAAAATCTGATAACCCTAATGGATTTGCTTATTAATGTTGGGAATACGAATTAGTAAATGCCGTATTATTTCTATTTTTATCTAGTTTTATCACTTTAGTTATTATTAGTTTTAATTTCCTCATAATCTCTTATATACTTCCATAAGCGTAGATTGTAAAAAATTTGCATACTAAATATCTGCCATTGTTTAATATCGCGTTTTCTGCAAGGTCACAAACACACAATGAACAAATGTACTGATCACTTTACTAATAGATAACCTTATACTAAAGAAATAGTACGTAAATTATTACAACAATTCAGAATTTCAATAGATTCACTTTTCGATTTGGGTCAGTGCATTTAACACCATCATTTTTTGTTCCATTTCTTCACCAGGGATTTAACCTAGTGCCTCTAGATAGAATCACCAAGGAAGTTAACTAAATTAATAAACTATTCTTAATACTTGTTATCGTTTATATCTGGGAAACTCCTAATTCCCTTTTATACCAAAAATTATATTAATTATCATTTACTTACTATATATAGTGAATATTATTAAAGCTAAACTTCATATGAGAATTATCGCAATTACAAACGCGAAATCATTATCTAATAGAAAAAACAAGATAAGGAATCGAATATAAATTATTTGTAATGTATCTAATACCTGTGTTTAATTACTATTAGAAATTTGAACAAGAATGTCACTTTAATCGATAATTAATATAAATACATATATATAAAAAATCTAAAACGATGTATCACTGTATATTGTCGTAATATGTTTAATTTAATTAACCGCACCAGATTCCTATATACGAAAGCCAACTCACCAACAATTTTCTCCCATCCACATTTTTTTCCTTCACAAAATCAACAAACTCATCCTTATCCCAAATCTGTAATATTTTAACGACATCACTCACACTTAACTTTTCCACCAACATTATTTGTATACAACAGAATATTTATAAAAATACCCTAGAATTATTATAGCAAAAACTGCATTTTTTATTTTATTATTGAAGAAGACGCGAGCAAGCAAACGACCACAGAGTGACTAATATGTAAACATACTATACGCGACTTGTGTAGTTAATTTGAATTACTGGTGACTCGTTCACATACTGTGGTTCAGTGGACTTTAAAATCGTATGTCATAAAGGGTGTATATTACTATAACCCGCGGTGTCACTCGCATTCCCGGGTAAAAAGTAGCTAAAGTGCTTATCCAGACTATAATCTATTTGTGTACCATATACAGATACGATAAGCTGTTTTCCCGTGAAAGATTAACAAACATCAATTCATCCATCCATATTACAAACTTCGCGTTTATAATAGAAGGATCGCGTTTAATAGAACGGTAAAATTAAAAAAGTAAGATAGAACGTAAGATACGTATAGAGGACTATACATATAAAATTCTCCTATTTCCTTGATGACGAAATATATATGAAAACAATTGACAAAGTTATAAAATCCCACTTTTTACGAGCAGCGCGAAACCGCTTAGGTGATGATCTTTAATTAAAAAAGCTTTCTTTAAAGCAAAGAAACATTATGTTATTGATGCTAGAACGTTAACTTTTTAGCTGCTTAGACATATAGTAACTCAATGAGTAAATTTATATCACTCGTTCAAACAAACAAACTCACCAGCTTTACATGCTGATGAGTGTGTTTGTTTGAACACGCTAAGCTCGGAAACTATTGGACCAATTTCAAAAAAAACTTTCACCATTGGATGTGTATTTGAACTCTGAGTTCTATAGGCTATATATGTATCACGGACGAAACCGGGATAGAACGCTAGTAAAATTATATAAGCCCACGATTGGATGAAAACTTCTGTATCTACATTATTATAAAAATATTTTATTTCATATTACTATTAAGGTGTTCTCAAATGAATTAGCAAACCTATTATAGTTATTGACGTCAAAGCTGTTTAGTATCTCGCGAGTGTGATTTTAAAATAAATATTTGTATTTAAGTTATCGGGATGTGTCGGACAAACATTACCTAGTAATTTGTCACAATTGTATAACATAGATTATTTCATATTTTTGTTAGAAATAGCCGAATTTGTAAAAATGTTTTTAACAAAAAAGTCGTTTCTTCAACATAATAAATGAAAATTTTAAACCCCTAACCCCTATTTTGTCTTATCGGTAATCTTGAATTATATATGTAATATGCATTTTACATTTTTACGTATTTAAGAAGCTGTGAAAAAAAAATATTGACATTATGTGGCAGCTAAGAACCAGAAGGATACTGGCTTTCAAATGAAAGAACCGCATCCCAATTGATTCATCCGTTCGAAAGATACCATTGTCGATATCATCGACAACGTCACAGACATACATCGGTATCAAACTTATATAAACCGGAGGCATTCTCCGTTTTTGCCTCGAGGGTTTAAAAAGTGCACATAATGCTGAGAAATGTTTTAGTTTGATAACGTCATATTTTATTATTTCTAAACTAAGGTCGATAACAGTTTTTCACGAAAAAGTTGGCTACATACAAATCGAGTCTATAAATTATCTTCGTGCCAAAAAATCATTGAAAAATCTATTAGTTAAACATCTATAATATATAAATTATCAGTGAAATAAAATAAATACTCCATATTCCAAATTAATTTCTGGAAACTGAGTTAAATGCTTATCAAACGCAAACAACCAAAAGACGGCAGTTTAATTAACTTGCTTGCTTTGTGCTCTTTCATGGTTATTTTTAGACTTTATACTGATAAATATCGATTTTATACTAACATCAAAAAGATCCGTTTGTTTAAATTAATAAAGAGTGGTTTTAGGCTTTAAATAAATTGAAAAACAATTACATATATATGAGAATAATTCAATAATGTTAATGTGGGTCAGTGAACAATTCTTACACATATGAGCAAACTTTGGTATCGGCTATAATCAGATTTTAGATGAATTAAAACATTCGTTTGTAAAATTATTCTATAATTGTTACTTGCAGCCCTCCGTAATACAAAGAGTCTTACTGCAACCTTCTATTTTGTACACGAATCCCATTATTTTAAGATATACAAATTACGTGTCACTTTTTTGTCCGTGATGGATTCCTTACCTATTCAACCGATATGAATCAAATTTACACACCATGTGCATTTTGATCCAACTTAAGATAGGACAGTTTATATGATTTCAATTTCGATGAATGTAGATAAAACCTTGGAGAAGGACACGTGGTACTTCTTAGTGAATACAAAACTTTGAGGATAAAATTTCCTGGAAGGATTTCTGCCTGTGAATGTTCCATCAAAATATTTATTTCGTAGAGAGAGATAGGTCCACAGTCTGAGTAAAATATATTGATTGCTAAGCTTATTATGAAATATTTTAAATGTCTCTAAATAAAAGTATTAGTTACTATTTGAACAGGGTTTTCCTAGAATCAATTCGAAATAAAACGAGCGCGATTTCATAATCCAAACATAATCGAGACGAATTCTGTTTAACATTCAGTATTTAGCTCCCAACTTTGCCGCCAATTATATTTAAATGAACGATGGATATTCATTTGCATGAATTTGAAATGTTTTCAGCTGAGATGAGAATCTGTGATAAATCTGTATTGACTCAACGTAATTGGCTGCAATTTATTAATTATGTTTGATTGGAATTCTGATATTTTGTGTTGGATAGTGTGCATTAATTATATAGAATATTAGTTTTCTTTAATGACGTTGCAAAGAGAAGGTTCGTTGGTTTACCTATAAAATGTTCTGTTTACCTATGAAATGACTGTGGGGACCTAATGGCGAGAAAAATATTATGAAATTAATGATTGAAGATCTTGTGTTATACTAGTTTAGGACTATTTATACATTAAAATGAAATATGCATCTGCTTAACGGTATTTCATTTATGATTAAAGCGCTTTAATCGTATTATATTAACGAAAATTATTATACGCAATAATAAAACCACCCAAGTGTAGCATGAATTAATTAGCAATTATACAGGAAAATCGTATTTAGTATACTCAATATCTCATAATAACCGCAAATAGCTCTTTTGAAGTTCTCTTGTATGTGACTCAATTGAAAATGATGTCATTCAATAAAGACGAGATGTTAATTTGTCGTTGCGTTGACTAATTCACAGACTGGCGAGTTATTAACTTACACGTTATAGGTCACGATATAGGTACAAAAGAACATTCTTTCATATTATGATCCTTTGTAAATTTCGCTTTTGAGTAAACTTCTGTTGGAAAAAGTTCTTTATGTTTACGCCTGCGTTGTGCGATAACTTTGTACCGATTTTATGAGAATGGATAAACAAGTTTAAAGCTTTTTTAGAAGGATATAATTTATATATCCCCTAGTGGGGTATGGGGCAGATGATGAACATCTGTTTCACTGATCGATTTTCTTTACGGACAAGTAGGTGATCAGCCTTCTGTGTCCTGCCAGACCGATACATTTTTTTTTGTGCCTCCCCACAGGGAATTGAACCCAGGACCCCTCGGTTCCACGCTCACGCGTTAACCACTGTACCAAGGAGACGGTCAATGAAAATTGAAAATGTCAAATGTGCTTGTCAAATGAAATGAAATGAAAATAATAGAACGAGATCGTAAGTAGTCCTTGTCGCTCTCTAGCCTCCGAACTATATAGATTCAAAAAATATATTAAGCTTCGTTGTGACGTGAAACAAAGACAGATGAACAAACTTTGGCATTTATGATATTATTAGTAAGAATGGCACCTACTACCGCTATAACAGTCATTTTCCATTTTGATACCATATAATCTAACATCATATTATGCTGTGCTTTTTCTATGGAATAGTAGGCATTTGTAATTAATTATTGCAGTGCCTAATAAAATTGATCTTATTTAGTATGTAAACGTTTATGTTTAAACAATTTATTTTAATATTAGCTAACATTTAACTGTAAAAGTTTGCGCCTGATAAAAAGATCATCTCATTTTACAAATAAATAATGTAAGCATTAAAGCAATACCAGGAGCAGAGATTTACTGATTAAAGGAAAACCTTTTAAGATAACACAAAAGTAAAATAACTCATTGTTTGTTTATATTTATTTAATTTCTTACACATAAAATTGTTTTTATTTGAACTTATCAGTTCATTCTTCGCGGAACTTTATCAATACAAGGTGATAAAAATATTCCTCAATATTATCTAGAACAAATGTTCTAGAATGTTCCCTCAACTTATTCTGCACAGTACGTCATACATTTTATGCGATACTTCGGCGCCAGCGAATCCTATGTAACAGCAATTGTGGCTTGGATGCACTTTTCCAGGAGTAACCGACAGCTGATGTCTCGCTCTGCCCACGTAAAGCACCTCTCCCGTACTCGTCTTACCTCCAGAAATCGCTCCAGGAGGAACGCTACCGTTGGACGCTGGAACCCACCTCAAACTGTCGGGCTTAGCACACAACACCTCAATGTTTTGTACCGGCACCTCTTTCCCATTATACATCACAGAAGCCGCCTGGTGTCGGACAGAAAGTTTCCCCGGTAGCAAATCCCCGTTATGCCAAGCTCGGATCACCCATAGAGCACTTCCGTCCCAGCCCTCGTGGCCTCCTAACACCGCTTTCCCCGATAGATGACCAGCTGTGGTAGCAGTAGTGGGCACCCAGTTGAAATCCCCCGCAATTTCAGCTACTTGCACTTTGTCTGGTTGGTTTGAACTTTCACCGTGATAAATGTAGTTAGTTATGTATGTGGGTTGGCCGGATTCTGTGGGTGGTGGTGCTGCTGGCATCATTGGTACTGGCACCATTACCGTTCCTGGGACGTAGTACGGGTAAGACGAGCCTGGTGGTGGAGGGGGTGGTTGATGACCGTGGTCTGGCGGTGGGTACGGCCAGGGTGCTCCGGGAGGTGGGGGCCCCCAGCCTGGTGGACCATAGTATGATGGTGGTGGCCCGTGTGGTGGATAACTCATTTTAACTTAGATTGGTTAAAGTCTTAAAGATTGGTTTAAGGAAATGTCTGATGAAACTCGAGAAAAACACTTTGTAAACACTATTAAATATCGAAATTTATATTATATCGAAAACACTCCTTGGCTATCAGATAGCTGTTTAATTTCGCATACTACACAATACACTTTGAGTTAGGTATATATTGATGTGGGTTATCTAATCAGACTGATAACATGATATCGGTTATAGAAAGTGAATCATATCGGATATTAATGAATTTTCCGAATACCAAATTATTCATCTTTGTTGTTTTTCAAATAATTATGAAACAGGATGTAAGGATCAAAATAAAATGAATATTTTATATCGTTTAATTTATTAAATATATATAAATAATGATTACAATTATCTTAAATTTAACAATAAAAATCATAGCAACACCTAGCTTTGTACAATGAACTACTGAATAAATATTTATGATTAAATTATAATTGTAACTGAATTAAGAAATGGATAGGCAACTCTAAATATAATATCCAATAAAACATGAATATATTTAACTTGCTTTCATATTCGGAAATATTTATTTTATTTACATTATTGTTTCTCCAATAATTTCAGTGAATTAGTATTTAATTTTGATTAGATGAAAAAATCTGATACTAACACAAAAAAAAACTACGTTTTTACAATGTTACATTAAATAAACTACTTGAAAAGAATAAAATGGAGTTGTAATTTTATCCCTTATTTTTCAAGTTCCAACTATTATCTAATTTGCGTGCTTAAATAAGCTTAAAGCCTATATTTTCTTCTTTCACAATGTCTGTGGCATTTCTCATTTCATATCACTAATTGTATTTGTATATCGATGTATATCTTTTCTATCATCTTTTGTAAACCATCTTCTATCATTTGGATCTGTTTTTTATTCTTTTTCCTTTCTATAAGCAGCTATTTCGTCTCATCAATTCTACTGCAAGTCAGAGTTTATTTTATATTCTTCATCCCTTTGCTTTTTTATCATATTCATTTTACGACTATTATCGTTGACTCAATATGTTTTAGCACGTGATCACGCGAGCAACATCTTTTACAAGTAGAAACCTCTCTTAACAGTTCAATTATTGAACTGTGTATCTTCTTCTATCTTCTTCACCTTCTCCTCTTTCCTCTATTCTTATCTCATCATATCGTCTATGTCGACCATATGTATTCCATGTTGAACATCTCTATTCTATTGTATTAAACGGTGTTCCTTATCCCCCTGCATCTTCTATTTCTCTTTCTCTGTTTCGTACTAAACGGTGTTCTTTATTCTCTTACATTATCGTTTTATTTCCCTCTTCCCCTTTCGTCGTCCTCTCATTTCCCTGTTCCCCCTGCCCCCTGTCCCCCCCCCCCCCCCCTCCCCCCGGCGGGCGCGCGGGCGCGTGGGCGCGGGGCCGGCGCTAGGTGAGCACGACGGCGCGGAAGACGCAGCGGCCGCGGTGCAGCAGCGCGGGCCACACGAACGACTTGATGAGGTCGGAGCGCCGATCCGCGCCGCTGTAGCGCACGTGCTTCTCCGGGTTCATTACCACTGGAAATGTGCAAATTTTAATTAGTCCATTGAAAAGTTACATTTGGGGTTGCGTTTTTTAGAGGACGCAATTTTATTTTTTTGATGTGTAGAGGGGGTCAGTGTAAAGCTAAAACCAAGTTTGTGGGGTCGCCACCCTTGTCCCACAGCCGCCATCTTGAAAATAGAGGTTGAAACGGTTTTTATGATATATCTCTTGAACTATTTATTTGATAAAAAAAAATTGGTAACATTTTTTGTTGCAAATTAAATTCTCTACAACTTTGGTCGAGTAACTTTTTATCGTAGAACTATAAATAAAAAAGTTATAAGCGAAATACTTCAGAAATTCGACCGCTCGGTCTAGTAAAGTTTTGACACCTTTTGCCTTCACAGTTCTTATTTTATTTTCACCTAAAAGTTTTTTACAAATAAAACAATCACTTATGATGGAATAATAGAAAAAGCACGCTTAAAAAGTCTAAATGCTAATAAAAAAAATACAGTTATCACTGAAGTTTAAATCGTGTCTAAAATCACTCGGAAACGTATTCACAATTAAAAACTCACCGGGCGTAAAGTCGGTGTCGATGCGCAGCGGCGGCGCGTGCAGGCAGAGCGGCCAGGCGGCGCGGGCGGCGCGCGCCACGAGCGCGTGCAGCGCGCCGCACGAGCCGAGGCTGCGGTACTCGCTCAGCGTCTTCACCACCTGCGCCGCGCGCCGCGCGCCGTGCGGGGAGTTAGATATTAGCACTAGCTTCGCCCCGCGGTTTCACCCGCGTAAGTCCGTATTCCGTATGAATATCGGGATGAAAAGTTGCCTATATGTTATTCCAGTTGTCCAGCAGTCTACGTACGAAATTTCATTGCAACCGGTTCAGTAGTTTTTACGTTGCGCAGCTAGTATATTAATATAATATCAATGTAGGAGGAAAGATATGATTATAATTATTCTGCAATAGCGTTATGTCCGTTAAAATAATATGAATTACTCGTCGCATTTAACTCAAATCTATTTTCGACCAAAAATATTACAAATTGTAGGAAAGCAGAACGCGGAGAATTAGAAGCGAGCTGCTACACTGTTCGCTCATATACATATAGAAATTAAAAACTTATCGGATATTAAAAGCGATTTATGTGATGAAGAAATCACGTTTCAAATTCTTCAAAGAAACTTAATTTGTAAGCGAGTTATTTAAGTCTTACTAGCAGTCCGCCCCGACCTCAAACAGGGTACGTTTTTTTCTCTATGACAACCTTCATTGTACTTTAAATAATATAAAGAAAATAGCCAAATAATCGGTTGATTCATTAACAACATATTTGGCCATTCATTTTAAATTACATACATAATTTACTATTTAAATATGTGCAAGTAGGATTGAGCTGTGTCTCTTATTTTGTGCTGGGAAAGGAGAAAATGTTTTTTCATATGTAATGCAATACATAATATATTTGCACATAAAATTTAAACTTTTTAAAATTAACTCGAATTTTCGATCAAAAATATTACAAAAAAACAGTACTCGTATAAGAGAACAAAATCCATCTCTGTTCTAAGTTTCACCAGCATCCAACCACATGATTTTGTCTAAAACAAACCTCTATCAGCTTACCTGGTTAACAACAGTCCTCTCTGCTTCTCCCAGCGGGAAGCTGTGCGCGGTGGACCGCAGTAACCTCATGGCGGCCGACACGAATCCAGATACTTCGGGACTCTCGCTCTCACTCTCACTCTCGCAGCCGAGGAGAGATTTCACCTCGCTAATGCGCCGGTCGCGGAGACTTATGGCTGCGCGGAAGGAGAGCTGGAAGAGAAATCGTTTATACTTCTATGCAAAATTATGTAAGGTTTTAATCTATACTAATATTATAAAGCCGAAGAGTTTCTTTGTTTGTTTGTTTCAACGCACTTATCGCAGGAACTACTGGTCCGATTTGAAAAATTCTTTCAGTGTTAGATAGCCCATTTATTGAGGAAGGTTATATATGTACCACGCTATATATGTTACGCACCAGGCTATATATGTACCACGAGCGAAGCCGGGGCGGACCGCTAGTAAATTAATATAACAAATGTAGAATAATTGTAACTATTAAAATCTGAAAATTATCGAAAAATATAAATTGTGGGGAAAATATTAGTGACGCACGAACAATGACTGGGTGGAAGGGAGGTTGGGAGACATTTCTACCAGTATATAATTGTATATATAATTTATCATTTCTGCAAGCTGCATTTGTGCTAACATATAAAAAATAATTTGTGAAATATAAGTTTGTGAGTCGAAACGAGTGTCTTATTTCAATAAACTGTTTGAATGTTGGATAAAAGTTAAAAGAACAAATAAGAAAAGGAATAAAATTAAACATGATATAGCTTTTTTAAGTGGATAATATTGTGCATAAAGTCATGTTATAAAATTGGAAGTACTATGACAAATCGCAACACAGATTTTTCGTCGTCGTGGACATCGGTGACGTAATTCCTAGAACTTAATTATTCAATACAATGACAACACCGAAAAATGTTACACAATTTAATTATTACAGAAGGTTTTAAGTTTGCTAATTAACTGCCACCAAAATTGAGCAAAGATAATGAAAAATGTAACGTTATAAGTGGGTCAAGGTTTAGCGAGTCCCTATAGAATATTTCTTTATTCCGCTAAAAGCTATGGTTTATGTACATAATTTTACCGATAATGAGTTTTATTCCAAATTTTGAGGGTATTTTATTTATATTTTATGTTGTATATTTTTAAATTTGTTACAGAGATTGTTTGAAACCGAATCAAGGTCATAGGATATTTATTATCCCCTATTTATCTTCTTAGTACGCTGGTGACAGCCATATGAGATATTAGAGGTACATAACATAACTCAACTAGTTAATTAGCACCAAGCTCGTAGACCTATTGGAAGTTTTTCAAAATTTGAACTGTTTCAATTTAAATGCAAGCAAAGAGAACACACAAATTAGTTAAAAATCATTAAAATCCTTTCAGCCGTTATTGAGAATGGCGAAACAACAACTTCCTCGAGCTTCTTTTATATATGAAGATAGCGGTTTATCAATTTTCAGTGCAGGCTTAAAATGATACTTTCATGCTTTTCAAAATATCTAGGTTGTAACTCGTTAATATTAACCATTATCTAATTCAATGATAGTAAATATAATAAATCCATAAAATTTAATAAACACCCAACTCGCTGAAATATTAGGAAGTCTTAACGTTTTTCACGATAGCGAGAGGTTTTATAACCCATTTGATAAAACTGGTCATAAAACCTTCCGTCCATTGTATCTTGCTTAAAGTTGAAAGACTGGAATATAAAATTAAGGATTTTCTTCAAAGGGTGTAATAAAAATGAAAATCTATCAATATCATCCATCTTTACTAGTCTATACACTAGCTTTTCGCCCGCGGTTTCACCCGCGAGATGTTTCTATGTATTGCTTATATATTGCTATGTCACTAGCTCTCATCTCCAAACATAAAATGGTGCCATTGCGTCATGAAAAAAAGATAAAAAATAGAAAGAAAAAGCTTTCGCGTTTATAATATTGATATTTTTATTTATTTATTTATTAGAAACATATGGATAATATGCAATCCAAGTTTCTTAAAACACAAGTTTTTGTCAACAGAAAGCGCTAGAAAGTTGGACATAGTTGTAAGCTTACGGCGATAACTATTGAAGTGCCGAAAATTATTTCATATTAAAAAACTCAAAAGATTTTAAAACATTGTCCGGAAAACTTAGGACCTTTATCGCATCCATTACAAAGAAACAAAAATACAAATTCTCTTTATAATATTAGTATAGGAGTATAGACTAGCTGTGCCCCGCGGTGTCAGCCGCGTAAGTCTGTATCTCGTAGGAATATCGCGATAAACAGATGCCTATGTGTTAGTCCAGCTTTCAACGTAGCAAATTTCATTGCAATCGCTTTAGTAGTTTTTGCGTGAAAGAGCAACAAACACACACACACACACATCCTTACAAACTTGCGTATTTATAATATTAGTAGGATTAGTAGGATAGTGAAGTGTGACTCACCACAACAACGGAGAAGACGATCTTGTACTTCAGTTGCGGAGTCTGCTTCAGCTCCTCCAGAGCGGAGAGGGCTGGTAGAGTCTCTTCCATCGCGTACGACCACACCGCCGCGTATTGGGATATTAGCTGGTTCCTATATGTTAATCATAGTATTTATTTAATATTTTATTGCACACACAGAAGATGTCTGTATTTCTTTGTGTGTGTGTGTGTAATAAAGTATAAAATAAACAAATAAATAAGTCAAGGAAATACAGAAAGAACGTAACACCGGTTGTGCTTTTATAGAATTTATTTAGATAGTTAGATAGTTCCTCCAATAAGTAATAATGTATATAAAGAAGCATTTTTAACTTAATATATTTTTTATTGTATGCGTTACCAACCGGCAATATTTTAATGTATTGCCAGTTATTCACTCAAATCCTGAAGATCTTTGTTTTAAATTATAAAATTCAAAAGATTCTTCATCGATAAAATTATATATAGAATACATCATCGTTTTTTAGGTGAAAGCGGGCAACTGAGCTGGTGGTTCCCCTGATGGTAAGCGATTACCACCGCCCATGAACATTTGCAGGGGTAGTGCCGCTGTGTTGCCCGCTTTTAAGAGGTAAAGGATAAGGAAAGGTTGACGGCGAGAATAAAGAAATGGGATGGGAAGGATGAGGAAAGTGACACGAGCTTTTATCGCTTTTCAATGATCATATAAGTGAAGTCCCGTATGGGGCAAATGCTCTTGCTTCACTGATCGATTTTCTTTTAATGGACAAGTAGGTGATCAGCCCACTGTGTCCTGCCCGACTGAGACTTTATTTTTGTTCGTCTCCACTTCACCTCACAAGGTGAAGTGGGAACACGTGTACGTATTAAGTGGTTAGCACGTGAGTGGAACGAGGTGTACTGGGTTCGATTTTCCGGTCAATGAGCATAGTCCTCATTGATATCTTCACTGGCTACTCACCTATCAGGATGTTGGTGGGCGTCATCGCTATCCGAGTGGTAGCCGTCGCTGGCGGAGTCGGTGGGGGAGCGCGGCGCGTCGGGGGGCGGCGGCGGCGCGCTCATCTGCGAGAGCACCGCCGCGCACCCCCGCGAGTAGCTCATCAGCACACCGGCCACTGGCCTGGGGGGGGAACATGTCTTATACTAGCTGTCCTCCCGGTTTCGTCCGTGGTACATATATAGCCTATAGCCTTCAGTAAATGGGCTATCTAACACTGAAATAATTTTTCCAAATCGTACCAGTAATTCCTGAGATTTGTTTGTTTGGGCGTATGTTTGTTTTGAGTTTACGTAATTTAAAGAGAACTTAATTCGAAAACATAATCTCTAGGTAGCTACTTAATTATATAAATACTAGCGGTCCGCCCCGGCTTCGCCCGTATTACATATATAGCCTATAACCTTCCTCAATAAAGGGGCTATTTAATACTGACAGAATTTTTCCAAATCGGACCAGTAATTCCTGAGATTAGTGCTTTCAAACAAACAATCTATTCAGCTTTATAATATTAGCTTAGATATAAAATTCCCGTGTCACAATTTTAGTTAGCGAACTCCTCCGAAATGGCTGTACCGTAAAAACATCAAAATCCGTTGTGTAGCTGAGATAATGATCGAAACATACAGACGCGGGAAGCGACTTCGCTTTATACTATGCACCTATTAAACTACTACGATTTTAACAGCTGACAAAAGCTTGTATTTCTATACATCTACTAGCTAACCCAGCAAACGCTGTTCTGCCTTACTCTTATCATTTAGGGGTATGAAAAATAGATGTTGGCCAATTCTCAGACATACCCAATATGCACACAACGTTTCGCGAGAATCGTTCCAGACGTTTCTGAGGAGTATGATAACTTACATTGTCACACGTGAATTTTATATATAAGATGCTACCTTACCATCAGGCGAACCACCAGCTCAATCGCTATTAAATTAAAGAAACATACTATTTATTTAATTAATTAATCAGACTTTCTACTCTTTTTTATATTTTACCAGGTTTTAAAATATCAGAAACAGAAGAGCAATAAAATAACGTAACGAAGAGGCGCTACGCATAAAAAATTCCCATCAAATATGACATAATCACTTTCATTCAGAATTCGGTAAATGGGAAAGGCGAGATAACATTGTAGCAATTATACAAATTATAGTCGAATTTATTAGATTTATACCCATTGTTTTACTCTTGTGGACTGTTCACACTTCTAGAACATTCGAGATAATATAACTGACTAGACGATTCATATGGGTATAGAATAACTCTTTCAAAGTCATTGAAGCGTTATGTTAAATGAATTTGAACATTACTTAAATTGCTTTACTGTTGTACAGTACCCGTACTATAAACGTTAAAATATTAATAATCACAGACCCTTAGCACAGAATAATTAGTACTGCCCTTAGTATAGCCGATACAAAGCTTTCGCAATGTAAGCACTGTCGCCATAAATTTGTTATATTATAGAAATAAGACCTTAGAAAGAATAAATAAAGATCAAGGAACGCAAATATCGTAACCATTTTAATGAAAAGAAAAAAAACATAAGTTGCCTAAAAATTTTCACAACTAGATAAAATTTTAATGGGACCACATTACAAGCTTTTGAATATTAAAATTATCATCAATATCGGCTCACCACGTAAAATTTTATGAAAAGGTGGTTGTTGTGTGTAGACACAAAAAATACAGTCAAATTAAGAACGTCCTCCTTATTTTGAAGTGGGATAAAAGTGTTCTTAAACTATATAATATAAAAAGCGTTTATAATTTAATATCACACTACAGTCCGGATAGAAATCAAGCAAACATACACGGAAGGCTCTAGAAGAAATCACCGCCATTTCCTATTACCTAAGATATATACATTGCGTGAACGCAGCAATATATTGTCACTCATTTCTATGATGACGTGACAGCTAACTAAATACACATCTACTGCGTAGACAGCTCGCTTTCTCACGATATTTCAGTTCTGAGAATGGTAATTACGATGTCTGTGTGATAAAATAATATTTATAAATATGAGAGTGGGTTTATATTCAAAAATATTGAAAAGAATTAATTAAAGAAAATTGATCAAAACATAATAATTAAATTGAATGCAATTTGTTAATTATATTATGCGTTTATGTTTCTTTTAGCATATAACAGAATAAAATCTTAACTACTACATATATAACAGAATATTGGCAAATTATAAACGCTTTATGCTGAAAAACACATTCTAGTTTTAATACTAAACTAGCAGTTCGCCCCGGGCTCGCCCGTGGTACGTATATAGTCTATGTATACTCATCGAAGTTACAGTTGCAAATGGTGAAAGAATTTTTAAAATCGCTCCAGTAGATTTTGTGCATATCCATTACAAATGAACAAAAAAAAATGCAAACTCTTCCTCTTTATAATATTTATAAAGAAGAAGAAGATAGAAGATAAAATATAGATAGAAGACTAAATAGGCTAGAAGCTAGAACATAACATACGTAAAGCGCTCAATTAACAAACAGCATTTTCTCCAGAGAAATTCCGTTATTTAATACAATAACAATAAACAGTTTACGAGCCTGTGAATAGGAAATATAAATTTGAATGCTAACTGTATTAACCATTGTTGCAAATTGAGGGCTACGACAAAGCAAGTGAGTTGTGAGTTAGGTACCTTTCAAATTGCTTTAGCGAATTTAGTAACAGGTCAAAATCCTATTGAAATAAAACTATTGGCATACGCTGCATGTAGCTTATTTATTCTTTATTGCACACTTTCAAAATATAAAAAAGAAATAAAATTTAACAAAAACTAGTACGCAAATGGCGGCCTTATGGCTAAAAGCCATCTCTACCAGGCAACAGTTAGTTAGGTAGCTTGTTTACGCAATGTGTATTTTTTTGTGGCATAAATATATAGGAACTAGCTGTTCGACCCGGCATCACCCGTGGTACATATATAGCCTATATCATTCAGTGAAGTTGCAGCTTTCTAATGGTAAAATAATTTTGAAAATCGGTTGAGTAGTTTTAGGAGTTTATCCATTACAAACAAGCAAACAAAAATACAAATTCTTCTACAACTAAAAAAACACAAACTTTGATTAGTTAGAGCGTTACAAAAAATCTGCATAATTTATATTTAAAAAATAATGATTTATTTCCTTTCGTCGATATTTAAGACATAAAGAAGCACGTAAATGTAAATTTTTTTTATAATTAATACTATAAAAGAAACTTATACAGATAACTAATATCTTGTTTACTGATTTTATTAGCGAAATTAAGTCTTTGTCGGCAAAGAAATGTCCAATAAATAACTTGTGCTATAAATCATGTCTCGTCCCAAATAACATATGAATTGCTAATGTTTTCTAAATTACAAAACCGCGAAAGTACCTCCGTATATTTGAAATCTGATTATGTTTTACGTAACATCAGAAATAAGGTGAGTCAACCGCATGTATAAACTCTTTGGTAGAATAATTAGAACTGAAAGCAACCGGGTTCTATTGTCTTTGAAGAGTTTATTTGTCTGGTAGATTATGATCACTTAAACGGCAATTTTTAAATTATTTAAAAACTAGCTGCGCCCCGCACAGTTAGTCCGTATCCCGTAGGAATATCGGGATAAAAAGTTGCCCATATGTTATTCCAATTGTCCAGCTGCCTACGTACCAAATTTCATTGCAATCGGTTCAGTAGTTTTTCCTTAGAAACTTTCACATTCATAATATTAGTAGGACTAGCAGTCCGCTCCGGTTTTGCCCATGGTACATATATAGTCTACGTAACTCAGTAATGAAGCTTTCTAATAGTCGAAGAGTTTTTAAAATCGGTCCATATGTTTTACAAACATTACAAACATAATAAAAAACACAAATGTTTCCCCTTTATAGTGATTTATATTATAAAACAGGTACTTCTTAATACTGCTGTTTTGAACATACAATTAAATTTAAGTATGTACCGTCATCAGTATTTAAGTACGAACAACTGCAGTTACATTGCGTGACAATAACAGAAATTTCTCGTATAAGTGTAAAATTACACTGTATCATTTAGTAAGCGCGTAACGACTGCGACACGATTCATTGCTTCCTATTTCTTTCTCCAAGTTAATATTGATTTTCAATGTGTTTTTTCCTTCTCACATTGACAAGCAATGTACTATCATCGTATAACTGAGAAAGTACTTAGCCGATTTTCACATTTTTTTGCTTGATGAATCGATGTGTATGAATTTTGATTAATAGATGCTTGGAATTTTAGCAAAGGATACTTTCGAAGTGTAACTTGGAGACGTGGCAGAGATAGATTTTTGTATAGGAATGCACTTTGAAATGAAGATGATTGTAGCGAAGCCGATATAGAAGCTTTGTATATTTATTTTAAAAACTAGCTGTTGCGCGCCGCTTCTCCCAAACTTGGGTTATCTGCATGTCAAATTTCAGCTTAATCGGCTTTGTCTTGATAGATTGTATCTGTCAGACTGTCTGTATAGAACATACATATATTAAGTTAAATAACACACCCTTCTTTGCGTAGACACATGCATAATTTTACAGATCGCACATGAAATTACCTAGTCTTGCCATAAATATTGTAATAAAGAAAAAAGAAAATTGTTAACTGCAAATAACATTTATTACT